>NW_006409046.1:33614-54724 GCF_000296735.1 Chrysochloris asiatica | reverse complement strand
TCTGCCATGTAGCTATCTCTCTGTACATGGATATGTTGGACTGCTCTGTCAAGTAGGTAGCTCTCTGTATATGAACATATTCGACATGTCTGCCATGTAGCTAGCTCTCAGTATATGGATATGTTGGACTGATCTCCCAAGTAGGTAACTCTCTGTATATGAACATATGGGACTTGTCTACCATGTAGCTAGCTCTCAATATATAGACATGTTGGACTCATCTGCCATGTAGCTAGGAGACTCTACATGGACATGTTGGACTACTCTGCCATGTAGCTAGCTCTTAGTATATGGAAATATTGGACTCATCTGCCTTGTAACTAGAACTCTGTATATGGAAATGTTGCATTACCGTGGAATGTAGCTAGCTCTCTTTATGTAGACAAATTGGACTCATTTGCCTTTTTACTAGAACTCTGTATAATGAAATGTTGCACCAACCTGCCGTGTAGCTAGCTCTTGGTATGTGGACATTATGGATTCATCTGCCATGAAAATTGCTCTATGTACATTGATATGTTGGACTTATCTTCCAAGAAGGTAGCTCTCTGCATATAAACATATTGGGCTTGTCTAACATGTAGCTTGCTCTCAGTATATGGACATGTTGAACTCATCTGCCTAATAGCTAGTACACTGTGTATGGACATATTGGACTAATCTGCCATGTAGGTATCTCTCAGTGTATGAACACGTTGGATACATCTGCCATGAACCTAAACTCTGTATATAGACATGTTGCACTAGTCTGCCATGTAGCTAACAGACTGTATATAGACATGATGGATTCATCTGCCTTGTCAATAGAACTCTGTATAATGATTTGTTCCACTAACCTGCCCTGTAGCTAGCTCTCGATATATGGACATTTTGGACTCATTTGCCATGTAAATAGCTCTCTGTACATGGATATATTGGGCTAATCAAACCAAGTAAGTAGTTCTTTGTATATAAACATATTGGACTTGTCTGCCATGTAGCTAGCTTTCAGTATATGGACTTGTTGGACTCATCTGCCATGTAGTTAATACCCTGTTTATGGACATGTTGAACTGATCTGCCATGTACGTAGCTCTCAGTATATGGACACGTTGGACAAATCTGCCATGAATCTAGAACTCATATATAGACATGTTGCACTACTCTGCCATGTAGCTAGCTGACTGTATAGAGACAAGTTGGGCTCATCTGCCTTGTCAATAGAACTATGTATATGGAAATGATGCACTACCCTGCATAGTAGCTAGTTCTCTGTATATAGACAAGTTGGACTCATCTGACTTGTAGCTAGAACTCTGTATATGTAAATGTTGCACTAATCTGCCATGTAGCTCTCTGTGCATGGATTTTTTGAATTGATCTGCCATGCAGTTAGCTCTCTGTATATGAACGTTTTGGACTCATCAGCCAGGTAGCTAGTACCCTGTAAATGGTCATGTTGCCATACTGTACCATGTAGCTAGCTCTCTGTATATAGACAAGTTGGACTTATCTGCCTTGAAGCTAGAACTCTGTATATGGATATGTTTCACTACACTGCCATGTAGCTAGTTCTCTGTAAATAGACAAGTTGGACCCATCTAAATTGTAGCTGGAACTGTGTATATGGAAAAGTTGCACTACCCTGCCATGTAGCTAGCTTTCTGTATACAGACATTTTGGACTCGTCTTTCTTGTAGCTAGCTCTCTGTACATGGATATGTTGGACTGATTTGCCAAGTCGGTAGCTCTCTGTATATGAACATATTGAAATTCTGTGCCATGTAACAAGCTCTCAGTACATGGACACATAGGACATATCTGCCATGGAGCTAGAATTCTGTATATGGAAATGTTGCACTACCCTGCCATGTAGCTTGCTCTTGGTATATGAACATATTAGGCTTGTCTGCAATAGAGCTAGCTCTCAGTATATGGACATATTGGTCTCATCTGCCATGTAGTTAGTACCTTGTATATGGACATGTTGCACTACTCTGCCATGTCGCCAGCTCTCTGTATATAGACATATTGGACTCATCTGCCTTGTACATAGAATTATGTATATGGAAATTTTGCACTAACTTAGCATGTAGTTAGCTCTCTGTATATAGATGAGTTGGACTCATCTGGCTTGTACCTAGAACTCTGTATATGGAAATGTTGCACTACTCTGCCACGTATCTAGCTCTTTGTATATGGACATTTTGGACTCGTCTGTCATGTAGCTAGTTTAAGGTACATGGATATATTGGACTGTTCTGCCAGGTAGGTATCTCTCTGTATATGAACATATTGGACTTGTCTGCCATTTAGTTGGATCTTGGTATATGGACATGTTGGACTCATGAGCCAGGTAGCTAGTACCCTGTATATGGACATGGTGCACTACTCTGTCATTTGGTAGCTCTAAATATATGGATAAGTTGGACTCATCTGCCTTGTAGCTAGAACTCTGCTTATGGAAATGTTGCACTACCCTGCCATGTAGCTTGGTCTCTGTATATAGACAAGTTGGACTTATCTGCCTTGTAGCTAGAACTCTATATAAGGAAATGTTTCACTACCTACCATGTAGCTACCTCTCTGTATATGAACATTTGGACTCATCTACAATGTAACTAGCTCTCTGTACATGGATATGATGGACTGCTCTGCCAAATAGGTAGCTCTCTGTACATGAACATATTGGACCTGTCTGTCATGTAGCTACCTCTCAGTTTATGGATATGTTGGACACATCTGCAATGTAACTAGAACTCTGTATATGGAAATATTGCACTACTCTGCCATAAAGCTAGGTCTCTGGATATACACAAGTTGGACTCATCTGACTTGTAGCTAGAACTCTGTATGTGGAAATGTTGCACTATTCTGCCATGTAGCTAGCTCTCTGTACCTGGATATGTTGGGCTGATCTGCCAAGTAGGTAGCTCTCTGTATATGAACATATTGAACTCATCTGCCATGAAGTTAGCTCTCAGTATATGGACATATTGGACTCATCTGCCATCTAGCTAGTACCATGTATATGGACATTTTGGACTACTCTGCCATGTAGCTAACTCTCAGTATATGAACAAGTTGGACTTATCTGCCTTGTAGCTAGAACTCTGTATATGGAAATGTTGCACTTCCTTGCCATGTACCTAGTTCTCTGTACATAGACAAGTTGGACTCATCTGCCTTGTAGCTAGAACTCTGAATATGGAAATGTTGCACTACCCTGCCATGTAGCTAGCTCTCTGTATATGGACATTTTGGACTCAACTGCCTTGTAGTTAGCTCTCTGTACATGGATATGTTGGACTGCTCTGCCAAGTAGGTAGCTCTCTGTATATGAATATATTGGACTCATCTACCATGTAGGTAGCTCTCAGTATATGGACATGTTGGACTCATCAGCCAGGTAGATAGTACACTGTATATGAACATGCTGCACTACTCTACCATGTAGCTAACTCTCTGTATTTAGACAAGTTGGACTTATCTGTTTTATAGCTAGAACTCTGTATATAGAAATGTTGCACTATCCTGCAATGTAGCTAGCACTCTGTACATAGACAAGTTGGACTCATCTGTTTGTAGAAAGAATTCTGGGTATGGAAATGTTGCACTACCCTGCCATGTAGCTACCTCTCTGTATATGGACATTTTGGACCTGTCTGCCATGTAGCTAGCTCACTGTACATGGATATGTTGGACTGATCTGCCAATTAGCTAGCTCTCTGTATATGAACATATTGGACTTGTGTGCCATGTAGCTAGCTCTCCGTATATGGACATGTTGGACTCATCAGGCAGGTAGTTAATACCCTGCCTATGGACATGTTGCCCTACCCTGCCATGTAGCTAGTTCTCATTATATAGACAAGTTGGACTCATTTGCCTTGTAGTTAGAACTCTGTATATGGAATTTTTGCTCTACCCTGCCATGTAGCTACCTCTCTGTATGTGGACATTTTGGAGTCATCTGCCACGTTGCTAGCTCTCAGTAGAGGGACATGTTGGATTCATATACCATGTAGCTAGTACCCTGTATATGAACATATTGGACTTGTCTGCCATGTAAATAGCTCTCAGTATATGGACACGTTGGAGTCATCTGCCATGTAGCTAGAACTCTGTATATGGAAATGTTGTACGTCCCTGCCATGTAGCTAGCTCTCTGTACATGGATATGTTGGACTGATCTTACGAGTAGATAGCTCTCTGTATATGAACATTTTTTACTTGTCTACCACATAGCTAGCTCTCAATATATGGACATGTTGCACTTCGGCCATATGCAAGACCCTGTATATGGACATTTTGAACAGATCTGCCATGTAGCTAGAACTCTAAATATGGAAATATGGCACTACACTGCTATGTAGCTATCTCTTTGTATATGAGCATATTGGACATGTCTGCCAAATAGCTAGCTCTCAGTATATGGACAAGTTGGACTCATCTGCCATGTACCTAGTACCCTGTATATGGACATGTTGCACTACTTGCCGTGTAGCTAGCTCTCTATATATAGACAAGTTGGACTCATCTGCCTTGTAGCTAGAACTCTGTATAGGTAAAGTTGCACTAATCTACCATGTACCTATTTCTCTGTATACGGACATTTTGAACTCGTCTGCCATGTAGGTAGCTCTCAGTATATGGACATGTTGGACTAGTCTGCCATGTAGTTATATTTGTGTATATGAACATATTAGATTTGTCTGCCATGTAGCTCGCTCTCTGTATATGGACATGTTTGACTCATCTGCCAATTAGCTAGTACCTTGCATAGGACATGTTGGACTCATCTGCCATATTGGTAGCTCTCCGTATATGGACACGTTGGACACATCTGCCATAAAGCTAGAACTCTGTGTATAGACATGTTGGACTACTCTGCCATGTAGCTAGCTCTCAGTATATGGAAATGTTGAACTCATCTGCCATGTAGATAGTAACCTGTATATGGTCATTTTGGACTCGTCTGCCATGTAGCTAGCTTTCAGTATATGGAAATGTTGGACTCATCTGCCATGTAGCAAATAGCCTTTATATGGACATATTGAACTGATCTGCCTTGTAGGTAGCGCTCAGTATCTGGACAAGTTGAACACATCTTCCATGTAGCTAGAACTCTGTATATGGAAATGTTGCACTTCCCTGCAATGTTGCTAGCTCTCTCTATATGGAGATTTTGGAGTACTATGTATTGTAGCTAGAACTCTGTACATGGAAATGTTGCACTACACTGCCATGTACCTAGCTCTCTGTTTATGGACATTTTGGATTTGTCTACCTTGTAGCTAGAACTTTGTATATGGAATAGTTGCACTACACTACCATGTCGCTAGCTCTCTGTATATAGCCCATGTTGTACTCATCTGCCTTGTAGCTACCTCTCAGTATACGGATATGTTGCACACATCTGCCATGTAGCTAAAACTCTGTATATGGAAATGTTTCACTATTCTGACATGTAGCTAGGTCTCTGTATACAGACAAGTTGGATATATTGGACTGATCTGCCATGAAGGTAGCTCTCTTTATATGAACATATTTGACTTGTCTGTCATGTAGGTAGCTTCAGTGTATGGACCCATTGGAAACATCTGCCATGTAGCTACAAATCTATATATGAACATTTTGCACTCATCTGCCATGTACCTAGTACCCTGCATATGTACATGTTGGACTACTCTGCCATGTAGCTAGCTCTCAGTATATGGACACGATGAACACATATGCCATGTAGCTAGAATTCTGTATATGGAATTGTTGCACTACCCTGCCATGTAGCTATCTCTCTGTATAGAGACATGTTGGACTCATCCACTTTTTAGCTAGCCCTCTAAATATACACATGTTGGACTCATCTGCCATGTAGTTAACTCTCTGTATATGGATATGTTGGACTCCTCTGCCATGTAGATTGTACCCTATATATAGAAATGTTGCACTATCCTGCCATGTAGCTAGTTCTCTGTATATAGATATTTTGGACTCATCTGCCATGTAGCTAGCTCACTGTACATGGATATGTTGAACTGATGTGCCAAGTAGTTAGCACTGTATATATGAACATATTGGACAAGTCTGCCATGTAACTATCTCTCAGTATACGGACATGTTGAACTCATCAGTCAGGTAGCTAGTACCCTGTATATGGACATGTTGCACTATTCTGCCATGTAGCTATCTCTCTGTATATAGACAAGTTGGAATCATGTGCCTTGTCGCTCGAACTCTGTATATGGAAATGTTGCACTACCCAGTTATGTCGCTAGCTCTCTGTATATAGACAAAATTAGACTCATCTGCCTTGTAACTAGAACTCTGTATATGGAAATGTTGCACTACCATGCCATGCAGCTAACTCTTTGTATATGGACATTTTGGACTCGTCTACCATGTAGATAGCTCTCTGTACATGGATATGTTGGACTTATCTACCAAATAGGTAGCTCTCTGTATATGAACATATTGGACTTGTCTGACATGTAGCCCCCTCTCAATATATGGACATTTTGGACTCATCTGCCATGTAGCTAGTAGCCTGTATATGGACATTTTGTACAACTCTGCCTTTTAGCTACCATTCAGTATATGGACTCCTTGGATACATCTGCCATGTAGCTAGAACTCTGTATATGAAAATGTTGCACTTCCCAGACATGTAGAAAGCTCTCTGTATATGAACATATTGGACTTGTCTGCCATGTAGCTAGCTATCAGTATATGGACATGTTGGACTCATTACCCAGGTAGCTAGTACCCTGTATATGGACATGTTGAGTACTCTGTCATGTAGCTAGCTCTCAGTATACGGACATGTTGGACACATCTGCCATGTAGCTAGCTTTCTGTACATGGATATATTAGACTGATCTGCCATGTAGGTAGCTCTCTGTATATGAACATATTTGATTTGTCTGCCATGTAGGTAGCATCAGTGTATGGACACATTGGAAACATACACATTTAGCTACAACTCTGTATATGGACATGTTTGACTATTCTGCAACGTAGCTAGCTCTCAGTATATCGACAAGTTGGAGTATTCTGCCATTTAGTTAACTTGCTGTACATGGACATGTTGGACCGATCCCTGAAGTAGACAGCCCTCTGTATATGAACATATTGGACTTGTCTGCCATGTAGCTACCTCTCAGTATATAGACATGTTTGACTCATCTGCCATGTAGCTAGTACACTGTATATGGACATGTTGGACTACTCTGCCATATAGCTAGCTCTCTTTATATAGACAAGTTGGACTCATCTGCCTTTTTACTAGAACTGTGTATAAATAAATGTTGCACTAACCTGCACTGCAGCTAGCTCTTGGTATATGGACATTTTGGACTCATCTACCATGTAAATATCTCTCTGTACATGGTTATGTTGGAGTGATCTGCCAAGTAGATAGCTCTCTGTACATAAACATATTGGACTTGTCTGCCATTTAGGTAGCTCTCGTTATATGGACATGTTGGACTCATCTGCCAAATAGCTAGTACCCTGTATATGGACATGTTGGACTGGTCTGTCATGTGGGTAGCTCTCAGTATCTGGACATGTTGGATACATCTGCCATGAACCTAGAACTCTTTATAGAGACATGTTGCACTACTCTGCCATGTAGCTAGCTGACTGTATATAGACAAGTTGGACTCATCTGCCTTGTCAATAGAACTCTGAATATGGAAATGTTGCACCAACATGCAATATAGCTAGCTCTCTGTATATGAGCATATTGGACTTGTCTGCCATGTAACTAGCTCTCAGTATATGAACATGTTGAACTCATCTGCCATGTAGCTAGTACCCTATATATGGTCATTTTGGACTCGTCTGCCTTGAAGCAAATACCCTGTATATGGACATGTTGGACTGATCTGCCATGTAGGTAGCTCTCAGTGTATGGACAAGTTGAACACATCTGCCATGTAGCTAGAACCCTGTATATGGAAATGTTGCACTTCCCTGTCATGTAGCTAGCTCTCTGTATATGGACATTTTGGAGTACTATGTACTGTAGCTAGAACTCTGAACCTGGAAATGTTGCAATACAATGCCATGTACCTAGCTCTCTGTATATGGACATTTTGGACTCATTTGCCTTGTAGCTAGAATTCTGTATATGGAAATGTTGCACTATACTACCATGTCACTAACTCTCTGTATATAGCCCAAGTTGGACCCATCTGCCTTGTAGCTACCTCTCAGTATATGGATATGTTGGACTCATCTGACTTGTAGTTAAAACTCTGTATATGGAAATGTTGCACTACCCTGCCATGAAGCAAGCTCTCTGTACATGAACATATTGGACTTGTCCGCCATGTAGCTAGCTCTCAGTATAAGGACATGTTGGACTCATTAGCCAGGTAGCGAGTACCCTTTATATGAACATGTTGGACTACTTTGTCATGTAGCTATCTCTCTGTATATAGACAAATGGGACTCATCTGCCTTGTAACTAGAACTCTGTATATGGAAATGTTGTACTACACTGCCATGTAGTTAGCTCTCTGTATATGGGCATTTTGGACTCCTCTGCCATGTAACTAGCTGTCTGTACATGGATATATTGGACTGATCTGCCTTGTAGGAAGCTCTCTGTATATGAACATATTTGACTTGTCTGTCATGTAGGTAGCTTCAGTGTATAGACACGTTGGAAACATCTGCCATAGCTACAACTCTGTATATGGACATGTTTGACTACTCTGCCATGTAGCTGGCTATCAGTATATGGACACGTTGGATACATCTGCCATGTAGCTAGAACTCTGTATATGGAAATGTTGCACTACCCTGCCATGTAGCTAGCTCCCAGTATATAGACACGTTGGACTCATCTGCCATGTAGCTAGTACACAGTATATGGACATATTAGGTTACTCTGCCATGCAGCTAGCTCTCAGTTTATGGACAAGTTGGATGCATCTGCTTTGTAACTCAAGCTTTGTATATGGAAATGTTGAACTATCGTGCCATATAGCTAACTCTCTTTATGTGGACAAGATGGACTCATCTGCCTTTTTACTAGAACTTTGTATAAGGAATTATTGCACTAACCTGCCATTTAGGTAGCATTCGGTATATGGATATTTGGCCTCATCTGCTATGTAAATAGCTCTCTGTACATGCATATGTTGGACTGATCTGTCAAGTAGGTACCTCTCTGTATATAAACATATTGGACTTTTCTGCCATGTAGCTAGCTCTCAATATATGGACATGTTGGAACCATCTGCCATGTAGCTAGCTCTCTGTTCATGGATATGTTGGACTGATCTTCCATTTAAGTAACTCTCTGTATATGAATCTATTGGACTTGTCTGCCATGTTGCTAGCTCTCAGTACATGGACATGTTGGAGTCATCATCCTTTTAGCCAGCTCTTTGTGTATAAACATGAATAATTCATCTGCCTTGTAGCTAGCCCTCTAGATATACACATGTTGTACTTATCTGCCATGTAGCTAACTCTCAGTATATGGACGTGTTGGACTCATCTACCATGCCGCTAGTGCTGTATATATGGACATGTTGGACTACTCTGCCATATAGCTAGCTCTCAGTTTATGGACCGGTTGGACTCATGTGCCATGTAGCTAGTACTCTGTATATGGATATGGTGAACTACTCTGCCATGTAGTTAGCTTTCTGTATATACACATTTTGGAAGCATCTGTCATGTAGCTAGCTCTCTGTAAATGAATATGTTGGACTTATCTGCAATGTAGTAACCTCTTTCTATATGAACATATTAACTTGTCTGCCATGTAGCCAGCTCTCTGTATATGGATATGTTGGACACATCAGTCATGTAGCCAACTCACTCAGTATGAACATGTTGGACTCATCTTCCTTGTAGGTAGCCCTCTAAATATACACATGTTGTACTCCTCTGCCATGTACCTAACTCTCAGTATATGGACTTATTGGATCATCGGCCATGTAGCTAGTACACTGTATATGGATATGTTGGACTACTCTGCCATGTTGCCAGCTCTCAGTGTATGAACACATTGGACTCATCTGCCATGTAGCTAAAACTCTGTATATGGAAATGTTGCACTACACTGCTATGTAGGTAGCTCTTTGTATATGGACATTTTGGACTCGTCTGCCATGTAGCCAGCTCTCTGTGCATGGATATGTTGGACTGAACTTCCATGTATGTAGCTCTCTGTATATGAACATATTGGACTTGTCTGCCGTGTAGCTAGATCTTTGTATATGCACATGTTGGACTCATCAGCCATGTAGCCAACTCTCTCTGTAGGAACATGTTGCACTCATCTGCCATGTAGCTATCTCTCAGTATATGGATACATTGGACTCATTTACCATGTAGTTAGAACTCTATATAGAAATGTTGCACTACTCTGCTATGTTGCTAGCTTTATTTATATGGACATGTTGGACTCATTCATCATGTAGGTAGCACTCTGTATATGGAAATGTTGCACTGCTCTACCATATTGCTAGCTCTCTGTATATGGACATTTTGGACTCATCTGCCATGTAGCTAGCTCTCTGCACATGGATATGTTGTACTGACCTTCCAAGAAGTTATCTCTCTGTATATGAACATATTGGACTTGTCTGCCATGTAGCTAGGTCTCTCTGTACGAACATTTTTGACTCAACTGCTTTGTAGCTAGTCCTCTATATATACACATGTTGGACTCACCTGCCATGTAGCTGACTCTCAGGATATAGACATGTTGGAACCATCTGCCATGTAGCTAGTACTCTGTATATGGACATGTTGGACTACTCTGCCATGTCACTAGTTCTCAGTATATGGACACATTGGAATCATATGCCATGTAGCTAGAAATCTGTATATGGACATGGTGCTCTACGCTGCCATTTAGCTACCTCTGTATATGGACATTTTGGACTTGTCTGTCATGTAGCTAGCTCTCTGTGCATCAATATGTTGGACTGATCTGCCATTTAGGTAACTCTGTGTATAGGAACCTATTGGACTTGTCTGCATTTTTTAGCTCTCAGTATATGGACATGTTGAACTCATCAGCCATATAGCCAGTTCTTTGTGTATCAACATGTTTAATACATCTGCTTTGTATCTAGCCCTCTAAATATACACATGTTGTACTCATTTGCCATGTAGTTAACTCTCAGCATATGGATATGTTGAACTAATCTGCTATGTAGGTAATACTTTCCATATCGATATAATGGATTACTCTGCCACATAGTTAGCTCTCAGTGTATGTACACGGTGGAGTCATCTGTCATGTCGATAAAACTCTGTATATGGAAATGTTGCACTACTCTGCCATGTAACTACATCTCTGTATATGGACATGTTGGACTCGTCTGTCATTTAGCTAGCTCTCTGTACATGGATATGTTGGACTCATCAGCCATATAGCCAGCTCTCAGTATGAACATGTTGGACTTTTCTGTCTTGTAGCTAGCCCTCTAAATATACACATATTAGACTCATTTGCCATGTAGCTAGCTCTCAGTATATGGACATGTTGGACTCATCTGCCATGTAGCTAGTATTCTGCACATGGATATGTTGGACTGATCTGCAATGTAGGAAGCTCTCTGTATATGAACATATTGGACTTGTAGGCTATGTAGCTAACTCTCAGTATATGGACATGTTGGAATCATCACCCATGTAGTCTCTCTCTTCATGAACATGTTGAACTCATCTTCCATTTAGCTAACTCTCAGTATATGGACACGTTGGACTCATCTGCCACATAGCTAGAACTCTGTACATGGAAATGTTGCACTACTCTGCCTTTTTAGCTAGCTATCTGTATATGGACATTTTGGACTCGTCTGCTATGTAACTAGCTCTCAGTGCATGGATATGTTGGACTGAACTGCCATGTAGATAGCTCTCTGTATATGAACATATTGAATTTGTCTGACATGAAGCTAGCTCTCTGTATATGGACATGTTGGACTCATCAGACATGTAGCCAGCTCTCTCTGTATGAACACGTTGTACACTTCTGCCTTGTAACTAGTCCTCTATAAATACAGATGTTGGACTCATCTGCCATGTAGCTAACTCCCTTTATATATACATGTTGGACTCATCTGATATTTAATTAGTGCTCTTTATATGGACATGTTGGAATTCTCTGCCATGTTGCTAGCTCTCAATATATGGACATGTTGAACTCATCTACCATGTAGCTAGAATTCTGTATATGGAAATGTTGCACTGTTCTGCCATGTAGCTAGCTCTTTGTATATGGACATGTTGGACTCATCAGTCATGTATCCAGCGCTCTTTGTAAGAACATGTTGGATTCATCTTCCTTGTAGCTACTCCTCTATATATACACATGTTGTACTCATCTGTCATGTAGTTATATCTCTGTATATGGACATTTTGGACTTGTCTAACATGTAGTTAACTTTCAGTATATGGATATGTTGGACTACTCTGCCATGTAGCTAGCTCTAGTATATGGACACGTTGGATTCATCTGCCATGTAGGTAGAACTCTGTATATGCAAATGTTGCACTACTCTGCCATGTATCTAGCTCTCTGTAAATGGCCCTTTTGTACTCATCTGCCATGTAGCTAACTGTCTGAACATGGGTATGTTGACGGAACTGCCATGTAGGTAGCTCTTTGTATATGAACATATTGAACTTGTCTGCTATGTAGCTAGCTCTCTGTATATGGACATGATGTACTCATCAGACTTGTAGGCTGCTGTTTGTGTATGAACATGTTGGACTCCTCTGATTTGAGGATAGTCTTCTATATATACACATGTTGGGCTGATCTGTCATGTAGCTAATTCTCATTATATGGACACGTTGGACTCATCTGCCATGTAGCTAAAATTCTGTATATGAAATGTTGCACTATTCTGGTATGAAGCTAGGTTTCTGTATATGGACATTTTGGACTCGTCTGCCATGTAGCTAGCTCTCTGTGCATGGATATGTTGGACTGAACTTCCATGTATCTAACTCTCTGTATATGAACATATTGGACTTGTCTACCGTGTAGCTAGATCTTTGTATATGCACATGTTGGACTCATCAGCCAAGTAGCCAGCTCTCTCTGTAGGAACATGTTGGACTCATCTGCCTGGTAGCTAGTCCTCTATATATGCACATGTTGGACTCATCTGCCATGTAGCTAACTCTCAGTATATGGACATTTTGGACTCGTCTGTCATGTAGCTGGCTTTCTGTATATGAACATTTTGGACTTGTCTGCCCTGTAGCTAGCTCAGTATACATGGATATGTTGGTCTGATCTGGCAAGTAGTTAGCCCTCTGTATATGGACATATTGGACTTGTCTGCCACGTAACTATTTCTCAGTATATGGACATGTTGGACTCATTAGCCAAGTAGCTACTACCCTGTATATGGACATGTTGCACTATTCTGCCATGTAGCTTGCTTTCTGTATATAGACAAGTTGCACTCATCTGCCATGTAGCTAGTACCCTGTATATGGAAATGTTGCACTACCCTGCCATGTAGCTAGCTCTATGAAAATAGACAAGTTGGACTCATCTGCCTTGTAGCTAGAACTGTGTATAAGGAAAAGTTGCACTACCCTGCCATGTAGCTAGCTCTCTGTATATGGACATTTTGGACTCATCTGCCATGTAGCTAGCTTTCTGTACATGGATATATTGGACCGATCTGCCAAGTAGGTAGCTCTCTGTATATGAACATACTGGACTTGTCTGCCATGTAGCTAGTTCTCAATATATGGTCATGTTGGACTCATCAGCCAGGTAGGTAGTAACTTGTGTATGGACATGTTTGACTTCTCCTCCATGTATGTAGCTCTCAGTATATGGGCAAGTTGGACTCATCTGCCTTGTAGCTCAATCTCTGTATATGGAAATGTTGCACTAACTGCCATGTTGCTAGCTCTCTGTATATGGACATTTTTGACTCATCTGCATGAATTTAGCTCTCTGTACATCTATATGTTGGTCTGATTTGCCAATTACATAGATCTCTGTATATGAACATATTGGACTTGTCTGCCATGTATCTAGCTTCAGTGTATGGAAACGTTGGACATATCTGCCACGTAGCTAGTACACTGTGTATGGACATGTTGGACTACTCTGCCATTTATCTGGCTCTCAGTATATGGCTACATTGGACACATCTTCCATGTAGCTGGAACTCTATATATGGACATGTTTCACTACTCTACCATGTAGTTAGCTCTTAGTATATGGACATGTTGGACACAATTGCCATGTAGCTAGAATTCTGATTATGGAAATGTTGCACTACCCTGCCATGTAGCTAGCTAAGTGTACATGAATGTTATGGACTTGTCTGCCATTTAGCTAGCTCTCTGTATATGGACACGTTGGACACATATGCCATGTAGCTAGAACTCTGTATATGGAAATGTTACACTTCCCTGCCATGTAACTAGCTCTCTGTATATGGACATTTTGGACTCGTCTGCCATGTAGTTAGCTCTCTGTACATGGATATGTTTGACTGCTGTGCCAAGTAAGTAGCTCTCTGTATATGAACATATTGTACTTGTCTGCCATGTAGCTAACTCTCAGTATATGAACACTTTGGACTCATCTGCCATGTAGCTTGAACTATGTATATGGAAATGATGCACGTCTCTGCTATGTAGCTAGCTCTCTGTATACGGACATTTTGGACTCGTCTTCCATGTAGCTAGCTCTCTGGGCATGTATATTTTGGTCTGATCTGCCATGTAGCTTTCTCTCAGTATATGGACAAGTTGGACAAATCTATCATGTAGCTAGAACTCTTTATATGGAAATGTTTTACTACCCTGTCATGTAGTAGCTCTCTGTATATGACCATATTGGACTTGTCTGTGATGTATCTACCTATCAGTATATGGACATTTTGGACTCATCTACCATGTAGCTCGAACTCTGTATATGGAACTGTTGCACTACTCTGCCATATAGATAGATCGCTGTATATAGACAATTTGGACTCATCTGCCTTGTAGCTAGAACTCTGTATATGTAAATGCTGCACTACCCTGCCATATAGCTAGCTCTCTGTATAAGGACATTTTGGACCCATCTACCATGTAGGTGATTCTCTGTACATGGATATGTTGGAGTGATCTGACAAGTAGGTAGTTCTCTGTATATGAACATATTGGACTTGTCTGCCATGTAGCTAGCTGTCAGTATATGGACATTTTGGACTCATCTGCTATCTTGCTAGTAGCCTGTATATGGACTTTTTGGACTACTCTTCCATGTAGCTACCTCTCAGTATATGGACTCGTTGGACACATCTTTCATGTAGCTAGAACTCTGTATATGGAAATGTTGCACTACCCTGTCATGTAGCAAGCGCTCTGTATATGAACCTATTGGACTTGTCTGCCATGTAGCTAAATATCAGTATATGTACATGTTGGACTCATTATCCTGGAACTAGTATTCTGTATATGGACATGTTGCACTCCCTCCCATGTCGCTAGCACTCTGTTTATAGACAAAGTGGGACTCATCTGCCTTGTAGCTAAAACTGTGTATATGAAAATGTTGCACTGGCTTGCCATGTAGCTTGCGCTCTGTATATGGACATTTTGGACTTGTCTACCATGTAGCTAGGTCTCTGTACATGGATATGTTGGATTGATCTGCAAAGTAGCTAGCTCTCTGTATATAAACATATTTGACTTGTCTCCATGTAGCTAACTCTCAGTATGTGGAAACGTTGGACTCATTATCCTGGAACTAGTACTCTTTATACGGACATATTGGACTATTCGGTCATGTAGCTAGCTGTCAGTAGATGGACATGTTGGACACATCTATCATGTAGCTAGAACTCTGTATATGGACATGTTGGACTACTCTGCCATTTAGTTATCTCTCTGTATATAGACAACTTATACTCATCTGCCTTGTAGCTAGAACTCTGTATATGGAAATGTTGCGCTATCCTGCCATGTAGCTAGCTCTCTGTATATAGATAAATTGGATTCATCTGCCTTGTAATTAGAATTCTGTATATAGAAATGTAGCAATACACTGCCATGCAGCTAGCTCTCTGCATATGGGCATTTTGAAATTGTCTGCCTTGTAGCAAGAACCGTGTATATGGAAATGGTGTACTACCCTGCCATGTAGCTAGCCTTCTGTATATTGACATTTTGGACTCGTCTTCCATGAAGCAACTCTCAGTATATGGACATGTTGGACTAATCTGCCATGTAGCTAGTACCCTGTATATGGACATGTAGCTAGCTCTCAGTATATGGACTCGTTGAACACATCTGCCATGTAGGTAGAAGTCTGTATACGGAAATGTTGCACGACCCTGCCATGTGGCTAGCTCTCTGTATATTAACATAATGGATTTGTCTTCCAAATAGCTTGAACTCTGCATATGGACATGTTGGACTACTTTGCCATGTAGCTAGCTCTCTCTATATAGACACTATGGACGCATCTGCCTTGTAGCTAGAACTTTTTATATGGAAAAGTTACACAACCCTGCCATGTAGCTAGCTCTCTCTATATGGACATTTTGGACTCGTCTGCCATGAAGCTAGTAGTCTGAGTATGGGTATGTTGGACGGAACTGCCATGTAGGTAGCTCTTTGTACGTGAACATATTGGACTTGTGTGCCATGTAGTTAGCTTTCTGTATATGGACACGTTGTACTCATCAGACTTGTAGGCTGCTGTCTATGTATGAACATGTTGGACTCCTCTGCTTTGAGGCTAGTCCTCTATATATACACATGTTGGACTCACCTGCCATGTAGCTAGAACTCTGTATATGGAAATATTGCACTATTCTGGCAAGTAGCTAGCTCTCTGTTTATGGACATTTTGTTCTCGTCTGCCATGTAGCTAGCTGTCTGAGCATGGGTATATTAGACGGATCTGCCATGTAGGTAGCTCTCTGTATATGAACATATTGGACTTGTCTGCCATATAGCTAGCTCTCATAATATGGACATGATGGACACATCAGCCATGTAGCCAACCCTCTCAGTATGAACATGTTGAACTCATCTGCCTCGTAGCTAGCCCTCTAAATATACACATGTTGGACTCCTCTGCCATGTAGGTAACTCTCAGTATATGGACATGTTGGACACATCTGCCATGTACCTAGTACTCTGTATATGGACATGTTGGACTACTCTGATATGTAGCTAGCTCTCAGTATATGGACACATTGATCTCATCTGTCGTGTAGCTAGAACTCTGTATTTGGAAAGGCTGCATTACTCTGCCATGTAGCTGGCTCTCTGTATATGAGCATATTGGACTTTTCTGCCATGTAGCTAGCTCTCTGTATTTGGACATGTGGGACTCATCAGCCATGTAGCCAGCTCTCTCTTTATGAACATGTTGGACTCATCTGCCTTGTAGCTAATCCTCTATATATACACATTTGGACTCATCTGCCATGTAGCTAGTTCTCTGTATATGGACATGTTGGACTACTTTGCCACGTAGGTAGCTCTCATTATATAGACATGTTGGACTGATCTGCCATGTAGCTAGAATTCTGTCTATGGAAATGTTGCACTATTCTGCCATGTACCTAGCTCTCCATATATGGACACGTTGGACTGATCTGCCATGTAGCTAGAACTCTATATAGAAATGTTTACTACTCTGCCATGTAGTTAGCTCTCTGTATATGGACATTTTGGACTTGTCTGCCATGTGATTGTTCTCTGTGATGGATATGTTAGACTGATCTACCATGTAGGTAGCTCTCTGTATATGAACATATTGCACTTGTCTATCATGTGGCTAGCTCTCAGTATATGGACATGGTGGGCTTATCAGCCATGTAGCCATCTCTCTCATTATGAACATATTGGATTCATCTTCCTTGTAGCTAGCACTCTAAATATGAACATGTTAGACTCATCTGCCAAGTAGATATCTCTCAGTATATGGACGTATTGCACTCATCTGCCATGTAGCTAATACTCTGTATATGGACATGTTGGAGTACTCTGCCATGTTGCTAGCTCTCATTATATAGACACCTTGGACGCATCTGTCATGTACCTGGAACTCTGTATATGGAAATTTGACATTACTCTGCCATGTTGCTAGCTCTCTGTATATGGACATTTTGGACTCGTCTGCCATGTAGCTTGTTCTCTGTGCATGGATATGTTGGATTGATCTGCCATATAGGTAGCTCTCTGTATATGAACATATTTGACTTGTCTGCCATGTAGCTAGCTCTCAGTGTATGGATATGTTGGCCTCATCAGCCATGTAGCCAGGTCTCTGTGTATGAACATATTGGACTCATTTACCTTTTAGTTAGCTGTCTTAATATGCACATGTGGCACTCATCTGCCATGTAACTAACTCTCAGTATATGAACATGTTGTACTCATCTGCCATGTAGCTAGTTCTCTGTATATAGACATGCTGGAGTACTCTGCCATGTAGCTAGCTCTTGGTATATGGACATGTTATACTAATCTGCCTTGAAGCTAGAAATCTGTATATGGAAATGTTGCAGTAATCTGCCATATTGCTAGCTCTCTATATATGGACATTTTGTGCTCGTCTGCCATGTAGCAAGCTCTCTGTGCATGGATATGTTGGACTGATCTGCCATGTAGCTAGCTCTCAGTATATGGACATGTTGGATTCATCTGCCATGTAGCTAGAACTCTGTATATGGATATGTTGAACTACTCTACCATGTAGCTAGCTCTCTGTAAATACAAACTTTGGAATCATATGCCATGTAGCTAGCTCTCTATACATGGATATGTTGGACTTTATGTGCAATGTAGTTACCTCTCTGTATATGAAAATATTTAACTTGTCTGTCGTGTAGCTAGTTCTCTGTATATGGACATGTTCTCAGTATGAACATGTTGGACTCATCTGCCTTGCAGCTAACCTTCTATAGATACACATGTTGGACTTCTCTGCCATGTAGCTAGCTCTTTGTCATGTAACTAGCTTTCTGTATATCGGCATGTTGTACTCATCAGCCATGTAGCCAGCTCTCTCTGTATGAACATGTTTGACTTATCTGCCATGTACCTAGTACTATATATATGGCCATGTTGGACTCATCTGCCATGTAGCTTACGCTCAGTATATGGACATATTGGACTCATAAGCCAGGTAGCTAGTACTCTGTATATGGACATGTTGGACTACTCTGCCATGTAGCTAGCTCTCCATATATAGACATGTTTGAGTACTCTGCCATGTAGCTTGCTCTCAGTATATGGACATGTTGGACTCATCAGTCAAGTAGGCAGCTCTTTGTGAATGGACATGTTGGACTAATCTCCCTTGTAGCTAGTCTTGTATATGTACACATGTTGGACTCATCTGCCATGTAGCTAGTACTCTATATATGGACATGTTGGACAACTCTGCAATGTAGCTAATTATCAGTATATTGATATGTTGGACTCATTTGCCATGTAGCTAGTTCTCTCTATATGGACATGTTGGACTAATCAGCCATGTAGTCAGCTCTCTGTGTATGAACATGTTGGACTCATCTGCCATGTAGCTGTCTCTCTGTATATGGTCATGTTGGACTACTCTGCCAGGTTGCTAGCTCTCAGTATATGTACATATTGGACTCATGTGTCTTGAAGCTAGTCCTCCATACGTACACCTGTTGGACTCATCTGCCATGTAGTTAGTACTTTATATATGGACATATTGGGATACTCTGCCATGTAGCTAACTCTCAGTACATAGAGATGTTGGACTCATCTGCCATGTAGCTAGTACTCTATATATACACATGTTGGACTCATCTGCCATTTAGCTAGTTCTCTGTATATACACATGTTGGATTACTCTGTCATGTAGCTAGCTCTCAGTATATGGACATGTTGGACTTATCTGCCATGTAATTAGTACTCTCTATATATTCATTTTGGACTACTCAATTATGTGGCTAACTCTCAGTATATGGACATGTTGGACTCATCTTCCATGTAGATAGTACTCTGTATTTGGACATGTTGTACTAGTCTGCCATATAGCTGGCTCTCAGTATGTGGACACAATGTACTCATCTGCCATGTAGCTATAACTCTGTGTATGTACATGTTAAACTATGCTCGCATGTAGCTACCTCAGTATGCAGACATTTTGTTCTCGTCTGCCATGTCATGTAGCTAGCTCTCTGTACATGGATATGTGAACTAATTTCCATGTAGGTAGTTCTCTGCTTATGATCATATTTGACTTGTCTGCCATGTAGCTAGCTCTCAGTATATAGACATCTTGGACTCATTAGCCATGTATCTAGCTCTCTGTATATCGACTTGTTGGGCTGATTTGCCATGATGGTTGCTCTCTGTATATGAACACATTGGATTTCTCTGCCATATAACTAGCTTTCTGTATATGGAAATGTTGGACTCATCAGCCATGTATCTGGCTCTTTCTGTATGAACTTGTTGGACTCATCTGCCTTGTACATAGTCCTCTATATATATACATGTTGAACTTATCTCTCATGTAGTTAGCTCAAATTATATGGACATGTTGGACTCATCTGTCATGTTGCTAGTACACTATATATGGACATGTTCCACTACTGTGTCATGTAGGTAGCTTTTAGTATATGGACATGTTGGACTCATCTACCTTGTAGCTGGTTCTCTATATATACACACGTTGGAATTATCTGCCATGTAGCTAGCTCTCTGTATATGGACTTGAAGACTGAACTGCCATGTTGGTAGCTCTCTGTATATGAACGTATTGGACTTCTCTGCCATGTAACTAGCTTTCTGTATATGGACATGTTTGACTCATCAGCCATGTAGCCATCTCTCTCTATATGAACATGTTGCACTCATCTGCCTTGTAGCTAGTCTTCTATATATACACATGTTAGTCTTATCTGTCATGTAGCTAGCTCAAAGTATATGGACATATTGGACTCATCTGCCATATTGCTGTTGTTGTTGTTGTCAGGTGCCATCGAGTTGGAACTGACTCATAGCGACCCCATGCACAGCAGAACGAA
Organism: Chrysochloris asiatica; assembly: GCF_000296735.1. Lineage (NCBI taxonomy): Eukaryota > Metazoa > Chordata > Mammalia > Afrosoricida > Chrysochloridae > Chrysochloris > Chrysochloris asiatica. Next base: position 33,719 of record NW_006409046.1, on the reverse strand, counting down.
ACAATGTCTGATCCTGGGCCAACCCCACTACCACTGCCACACTTGATTCCATCAATGATGCCACCTGGCTGATCCACCTCGTTGGGGGTCTTCCTATTTTTCTCT
>NW_006409046.1:21490-31954 GCF_000296735.1 Chrysochloris asiatica | reverse complement strand
TCATCTGCAATGTAGCTAGTACTCTATATATACACATGTTGAACTCATCTGCCTTGTAGCTAGAACTCTATATATACACATGTTGGACTACTCTGCCATGTAGCTAGCTCTCAGTATATGGACATGTTGTACTTATCTGCCTGTAGCTAGTACTCTCTCTATATACATTTTGGACTACTCTACTATTTGGCTATCTCTCAGTATATGGACATGTTGAACTCATCTGCCATGTAGCTAGTACTCTGTATATGGGAATATTGGACTACTCTGCCAGGTAGCTAGCTCTCAGTATATGGACACTTTGGAGTCATCTGCCATGTAGCTACTACCCTTTATATGCACATGTTGGACTATTCTGCCATATAGCTAGCTTTCAGTATATGGATATGTTGGACATATCTGCCATATAGCTAGTATTCTATATATGGACATGTTGGACTACTCTGTCATGTAGCTAGCTCTCAGTATATGGACATGTTGGACTTATCTGCCATATAGCTAGTATTCTATATATAGATATGTTGGACTACTCTGTCATGCAGCTAACTTTCAGTATATGGACATGTTGGACTCATTTGCCTTGTAGCTAGTACTCTAAATATACACATGTTGGAATAATCTGCAATGTAGCTAACTCTCAGTATATGCACATGATGGACTCATGTGCCATGTAGCTAGTACTCTGAATGTGGACATATTGGATTACTCTGTCATATAGCTTGCTCTTAGTAAAAGGACATGTTGTACTCATCTTCCAAGTATCTTGAACTCTGTATATGGACATGTTGTACTACTCTCCCATGAAGCTACCTCTGTGTATGAACATTTTGGACTCATCTGCCATGTAGCTAGCTCTCAGTATATGGATATGTTGGACTGATCTGCCACATAGGTAGCTTTCTGTATATGCACATGTTGGGCTTGTCTGCATGTAGCTAGCTCTCAGTATATGGACACGTTGTACTCATCTGCCATTTACCTAGAACTCTGTATATGGACATATTGCACTACTCTGCCACCTAGCTAGCTCTCTGTATATGGACATTTTGGACTCATTTGCCATGTAGCTAGCTCTCTGAATATGTAAATGTTGGATTCATCAGCCACACAGCCTCCTCTCTGTGTATGAACATGTTGGACTCATTTGTCATGTAGCTAGTACTCTATATATGGCCATGTTGAACTTCTCTGCCATGTAGCTTATGCTCAGTATATGGACATGATGGACTCCTCTGTCAGGTAGCTAGTACTCTGTATATGGACATGTTGGACTACTCTGCCATGTAGCTAGTTCTCCATATATGGACATGATGGACTACTCTGCCATGTATCTTGCTCTCAATATATGATTATGTTGGACTCATCAGTCATGTAGGCAGCACTCTGTGTAAGAATATGTTGTACTAATCTGCCTTGTAGCTAGTCCTCTATATGTACACGTGTTGGACTCATCTGCCATGTAGCTAGTACTCTATATATGGACATGTTGGACTACTCTGCAATGAAGCTAACTCTCAGTATATTGACATGTTGGACTCACTTGACATGTAGCTAGTTCTCTATATATGAACATGAGGGAATACTCTGTCATGTAGCTAGCTCTCTGTATATGGACACGTTGGACTCATCAGCCATGTAGCTAGAACTCTGTATAAGGACATATTGCACTACTCTTGCATACCTCAGTATGTGGACATTTTATACTTGTCTTCCATGTAGCTAGCTCTCTGTACATGGATATTTGAACTGATTGCCATGTAGCTAGCTCTCTGTACATGGATATTTGAACTGATTGCCATGTAGGTAGCTCTCTGTGTATGATCATATTGGAGTTGTCTGCCATGTAACTAGCTCTCAGTGTATGGACATGTTGGAATCATTAGCCATGTAGCTAGCTCTCTTTTTATGGACTTGTTGGACTGATCTGCCATGTAGGTAGCTCTCTGTATATGAACATATTGGACTGCTCAGCCATGTAACTAGCTTTCTGTGTATGGACATGTTGGACTCATAGGCCATGTAGCCAGCTCTCTCTGTATGAACATGTTGGACTCATCTGCCTTGTAGCTAGTCTTGTATATATACACATGTTGGAATATTCTGCCATGTAGCTAGCTCTCAGTATATGGACATTTTGGACTTATTTGCCATGAAGCTAGAACTCTATATAAGGACATGTTGGACTACTCTGTCATTTAGCTAGCTCTCAGTATATGGACATGTTGGACTCATCTGCCATGTAGCTAGTACTCTGAATATGTACATGTTGGATTACTCTTCCATATAGTTCGCTCTCAGTATATGGACACGTTGGATTCATCTGTCATGTATGTTGAACTCTGTATATGGACATGTTGGACTACTCTGTCATGTAGCTAGCTCTCAGTATGTGGACATGTTGGACTCATCTGCCTTGTAGCTGGTCCTCTATATATACACATGCTGGACTTGTCTGCCATGTAGCTAGCTCTCAGTATATGTACACGTTAAACTCATCTGCCTTGTAGCTAGTCCTCTATATGTACACATGTTGGACTCATCTGTCATGTAGCTAGTATTCTATATATGGACATGTTTTACTACTGTGTCGGATAGTTAACTCTCAGTATATGGACATGTTGGACTCATCTGCCATATAGCCAGTACTCTGTATATGCACATGATGGACTATTCTGCCATGTAGCTAGCTCTCAGTTTATGGACATGTTGGACTCATCTTCCTTGTAACTAATTCTCTCTATATATACATATTGGACTTATCTACCTTGTAACTAGTTCTCAGTATATGGACATGTTGTACTTCTCTACCATGTAGCTAGTAGGCTATATATGGACATATTGGATTACTCTGCCATGTAGCTAACTCTCACTATATGGTAATGTTGGACTCAAAAGTCAAGTAGCCAGCTCACTGTGTATGAACATGTTGGACTCATATGCCATGTAACTGCTACTCTATATATGGACATGTTGGACTACTATGCAATGTAGCTAACTCACAGTATATAGATATGCTGGTCCCATCTGCCATGTAGTTTGTACTCTGTGTATGCACATGTTGGACTACTATGCCAAGGGGCTAGCTCTCAGTACATGGACATGTTGTTCTCATCTGCCTTGTAGCTAGTACTCTATATACACACATGTTGGATTCATCAGCCATGTAGCTACCTCTCATTATATGGACATGATGGACTCATCTGCCTTGCAGCTAGCTCTCAATATATGAACATGTTGGACTCATCTGCCTTGAAACTAGTCCTCTCTATAGACACATGTTGGACTTATCTGCCATGTAGCTAGCTCTAAGTATATGGATATGTTGGACTCATCTGCCATGTAGCTAACTCTCAGTATATGGACATGTAGGACTCACCTGACATGTAGCTTGTTCTCTGTATATGGACATGTTGGAGTACTCTGTCATGTAGCTAGTTCCCAGTATATGGACATGTTGAACTAATCTGCCATGTAGCTAGAACTCTTTTTATGGACATTTTGCACTACTCTCACATGTAGCTACCTCTGCATATGAACATTTTTTTAATCGTCTGCCCTGTTGCTAGCTCTCTGTATATGGATATGTGGATTGATCTGCCAGTTAGGTTGGACTTGTTTGCCATGTAGCTTGCTCTCAGTATATGGACAACTTGGATTCATCTACTTTGTAACTAGAGCTCTGTATATGGAAATGTTGAACTACCGTGCCATGTAGCTAGATCTCTTTATATAGACAAGTTGAACTCATCTGCCTTTTCACTAGAACTCTGTATAATGAATTGTTGCACTAACCTGCCCTGTATCTAGCTCTCGATATATGGACATTTTGAACTCGTCTGCCATGTAAATAGCTCTCTGTACATGGATATGTTGGACTGCTCTGCCAAGTAGGTAGCTCTCTATATATGAACATATTGGATTTGTCTGTCATGTAGCTAGCTCTCTGTACCTGGATATGTTGGACTAATCTGCCAAGTAGGTAGCTCTCTGTATATGAACATATTGAAATTGCCTGCCATAAAGCTAGCACTCAGTATATGGACATGTTGGACTCATCTGCCATCTTGCTAGTACCCTGTATATGGACATGTTGGACTACTCTGCCATGTAGCTAGCTCTCAGTAAATGGACAAGTTGGACTTATCTTCCTTGTAGCTAGAACTCTGTATATGGAAATGTTGCTTTAACCTGCCATGTAGCTAGCTCTCTGTATATGGACATTTTGGACTCATATGACCATGCAGCTATCTCACTGTACATGGATATGTTGGACTGATCTGCCAAGTAGTTAGCCCTCTGTATATGGACATATTGGACATGTCTGCCATGTAACTATCTCTCAGTATGTGGACATTTAGGACTCATCAGCCAGGTAGCTAGTACCCTGTATATGGAAAAGTTGCAGTATTCTGGCATGTAGCTAGCTCTCTGCATATAGACAAGTTGGACTAATGCCTTGTAGCTAGAATTCTGTATATGGAAATGTTTCACTACCCTGCCATGTTGCTAGCTCTCTGTATATGGACATTTTGGAATCGTCTGCCATGTAGCTAGCTCTCTGGACATGGATATATTGGACTGATCTCCCACGTAGGTAGCTCTCTGTATATGAACATATTTGACTTGTCTGCCATTTAGGTAGCTTATGTGTATGGACACGTTGGAAACATCTGCCTTTAGCTACAACTCTGTATATGGACATGTTTGACTACTCTTCCATATAGCTTACTCTCAGTATATGGACATGTTGGACACATCAGCCATGTAGCTGGAACTATGTATAACAAAATGTTGCACTTACCTGCCATGTAGCTAGCTCTCTGTATATGGACATTTTGGACTTTTGTGCCATGTAGTTAGCTCGCTGTACATGGAAATGTTGGACTGATCTTCCAACTAGTTAGCTCTCTGTATATGAACATATTGGACTTGTGTGCCATGTAGCTAGTTATCAGTGTATAGACATGTTGGACTCATCTGCCATGTAGCTAAAACTCTGTACATGGAAATGTTGCACTAGTCTGCCATATATCTAGCTCTCTGTATATGGACATTTTGGACTCGTCTGATATGTAGCTAGCTTTCTGGGCATGTATATTGTGGTGTGATCTACCATGTAGCTCTCTCTCAGTATATGAACACGTTGGACACATCTGCCACGTAGCTAGAACTCTTTATATGGAAATGTTGCACTACCCTGTAATGTATATGAACATATTGGACTTGTCTGCCATGTATATAGCTCTCAGTATATGGACATGTTGGACTCATCTGCCATGTAGCTTGAACACTGTATATGGAATTGTTGCACTACTCTGCCATATATTTAGATCACTGTATATAGAAAATTTGGACTCATCTGCCTTGTAGCTAGAACTCTGTATATGGAAATGTTGCCCTGCCGAGCCATGTAGCTAGCTCTCTGTATATGTAAATGCTGGACTATCTGCCTTTTAGATATCCCTCTAAAAATCCAAATGTTGGACTCATCTGCCAAGTACTTAACTCTCTGTATATGGACATGTTGGAATCATCTGCATGTAGACAGTACTCTGTATATAGATATGTTGCACTAACGTGCCATGTAGCTAGCTCTCTGTATATGGACATTTTGGAATTGTCTGCTATGTAGCTAGCTCATTGTACATGGATATGCTGGACTGATCTGACAAGTAGTTTGACCTCTGTAAATGAACATATTGGACTTGTCTGCCATGTAAATATCTCTCAGGATATGAACATGTTGGATTCATCAGCCAGGTAGCTAGTACCCTGTATATGGACATGTTACACTATTCTGCCATGTAGCTAGCTGTCTGTATATAGACAAGTTGGACTCATCTGCCTTGTTGCTCAAACTCTGCATATGGAAATGTAGCACTACCCTAACATGTAGCTCGCTCTCTTTATATAAACAGATTTGACTTGTCTGCCATTCAACTTTCTATCAATATATGGACATGTTTGGTTCATCAGCCAGGTAGCTAGTACCCAGTATATGGACATGTTGCACGATTCTGCCATTTAGCTACCTCTCTGTATATAGACAAGTTGGACTTATCTGTCTTGTCACTTGAACTCTGTGTATGGAAATTTTGCACTATCCTGCCATGTAGCTAGCTCTCTGTATATAGAAATTTTGGACTCGTCTACCATGTAGCTACCTCTCTGTACATGGATATATTGGACTGATCTGCCATGTAGCTAGTAACCTGTATATGGACTTTTTGGACTACTCTGTCATGTAGCTACCTCTCTGTTTATGGACTCGTTGTACACATATGCCATGTAGCTAGAACTCTGTATAGGGAAATGTTGCACTACCCTGCCATGTAGCAAGCTCTGTGTATATGAACATATTGGACTTATCTGCTGTGTAGCTAATTCTCAATATAAACATGATGGAGTCATTAGCCTGGAACAAGTACTCTTTATATGGACATGTTGGACTACTCTATCATGTAGCTAGCTCTCAGTATATGGACATTTTGGACACATCTATCATGTAGATAGAACTCTGTATTTGGACATGTTGGACTACTCTGCCATGTAGCTATCTCTCTGTATATAGACAAGTTGGACTCATCTCCCTTGTAGCTAGAACTCTGTATATGGAAATGTTGCACTACCCTGCCCTATAGCTAGCTCTCTGTATATAAACAAGTTGGATTCATCTGCCTTGTAGTTAGAACTCTGTATATAGAAATGTAGCAATAAACTGCCATGCAGCTAGCATTCTGTATATGGGCATTGTGGATTTGTCTTCCTTATAGCTAGAACCGTGTATATGGACATGGTGCACTACCCTGCCATGTAGATAGCTCTCAGTATATGGACATTTTGAACTCGTCTTCCATGTAGCAACTCTCAGTATATGGACACGTTGGACTCATCTGCTATGTAGCTAGTACCCTGTATATGGACATGTTGTACTACACTGCCATGAAGCTAGCTCTCAGTATATGGACTCGTTGGACTCATCTACCATGTAGCTAGTACCCTGTATATGGAAATGTTGCACTAACTTGACATGTAGCTAGCTCTCTGTATATGAACATAATGGATTTGTATGTCAAGTAGCTTGAACTCTGCATATGGACATGTTAGACTACTTTGCCATGTAGCTAGCTCTCTGTATATACACTATGGACTCATCTGCCTTTTAGCTAGAACTCTGTATATGGAAAAGTTACTCAACCCTGCCATGTAGCTAGCTCTCTGTCTATGGACATTTTGGACTCGTATGCCATGTAGCTATCTCTTCAGTATATGGACACGTTGGACACATCTGCCATGTAGCTAGCTCCCTGTATATGGACATTTTGGACTCGTCTGCCATGAAGCTAGCTCTATGTACATGGACATATTGGACTGATCTGACAAGTAGGTAGCTCTCTGTATATTAACATTTTGGACTTGTCTACCACATAGCTAGCTCTCAGTATATGGACATGTTGGACTCATCTGCCAGGTAGCTAGTTCCCTGTATATGCACATGTTGCACTATTCTGCCATGTAGCTAGCTCTCTGTATATAGACAAATTGGACTCATCTGCCTTGTGGCTCGAACTCTATATATGGAAATGTTGCCCTATCCTTTCATGTAGCTACCTCTCTGTATATGAGCATATTAGATTTGTCTGTTTTGTAGCTACCTCTCAGTATACGGACATGTTGAACCCATCTGCCATGTAGCTAATACCCTGTATATTGTCATTTTGGAGTCGTCTGTCATGTAGCTAGCTTTCAGTATATGGAAATTTTGTAGTCATCTGCCATGTAGCAAATACCCTGCATATGGATATGTTGTACATATCTGACATGTAGCTAGAACTATGTATATGGAAATATTGCACTACCCTGCCATGTCACTATCTCTCTGTATATGGACATTTTGGACTCATCTGCTTTGTAGCTAGAACGCTGTATATGGAAATGATTCACAACCTTTCCATGTCACTAGCACTCGGTATATAGACAAAGTTGGACTCATCTGCCTTGTATTTAGAACTCAGTATATGAAAATGTTGCACTGCCCTGCCAAGTAACTAGCTCTTTGTGTATGGACATTTTGGACTTGTCTGCCATGTAGCTAGCTGTCTGTATATGGACATGCTGGACTCATTTGTCATGTAGCTAGTAGCCTGTATATGGACTTTTTGGACTACTCTTCCATGTAGCTACCTCTCAGTATATGGACAAGTTGGACACATCTTTCATGTATCTAGAACTCTGTATATGGAAATGTTGCACTACCCTGTCATGTAGCAAGCTCTCTGTATATGAACATATTGGTCTTGGCTGCCATGTAGCTAACTCTCAGTATATGGACATGTTGGACTCATTAGCCTGTAACTAGTATTCTTTATATGGAAATGTTGGACTACTCTGTCTTGTAGCTACCTCTCAGTATATAGATAAGTTGCATTCATCTGCTTTGTAGTTAGAACTCTGTATATAGAAATGTAGCAATGCCCTGCCATGCAGCTAGCTCTCTGTATATTGGCATTTTGGACTCATCTGCCTTGTAGGTAGAACCGTGTATATGGACATGGTGCACTACCCTGCCATGTAGCTAGCTCCCTGTATATGGATATATTGGACTCATCTTCCAAGTAGCAACTCTCAGTATATGGACATGTTGGACTCATCTGCCATGTAGCTAGTACCTTGTACATGGATATGTTGTACTTTTCTGCCATGTAGCTAGCTCTCAGTAAATGGACTCGTTGGACACATCTGCCATGTAGGTAGAAATCTGTATATGGAAATGTTGCACTACCCTGACATGTAGCTAGCTCTCTTTATATGAACGTAATGGATTTGTCTGCCAAGTAGGTTGAACTCTGCATATGGACATGTTGGACTACTTTGCCATGAAGCTAGCTCCCTGTATATATACACTATTGACTTATATGCTTTGTTGCTACAACACTGTATATGGAAAAGTTAAACAACCCTGCCATGTAACTAGCTCTCTCTAAATGGACATTTTGGACTCTTCTGCCATGTAGCTATCTCTCAGTATATGGACATGTTGGACATATCTGCCATGTAGCTAGCTCTCTGAACAAGGATATGTTTGACTGATCTGCCAAATACGTAGCTCTCTGTGTATGAACATATTGGACTTGTATGCCATGTAGCTAACTCTCAGTATATGGACATGTTGGACTTATTGGCAATGTAGTTGTTAGCCTGTATATGGACATCTTGGACTACTCTGCCATGTAGCTACCTCTCAGTATACGGACTAGTTGACACATCTTTCATGTCGCTAGAACTCTGTTTATGGAAATGTTGCACTCCCATGCCATGTTGCAAGCTCTCTGTATATAAACATATTTGACTTTTCTGCTATGTAGCTAGCTCTTAGTATATGGACATGTTGGACTCATTAGTTAGGTAGCTAGTACTCTTTATATGGACATGTTGGACTACTCTGTCATGTAGCTAACTCACTGTATATGGACATGTTGGACACATCTTCCATGTAGTTGGAACTCTGTATATGGACATGTTGGACTACTCTGCCATGTAGCTATATCTCTGTATATAGACAAGATGGACTCATCTGCCTTGTAGCTAGAACTCTGTATATGGAAATGTTTCACTACCCTGCCATGTCTCTAGCTCTCTGTATATAGACTCGTTGGATTTATCTGCCTTGTAGCTAGAACTCTGTATATACAAATGTAGCAATAACTGTCATGCAGCTAGGTCTCTTTATATGGCCATTTTGGACTTATCTTCCTTGTAGTTAGAACCTTGTATTGGAAACATTGCACTAGCTTGCCATATAGCATCTCTCTGTATATTAGCATATTGGACTTGTCTGCCATGTAGCTATCTCTCATTATATGGACATGTTGCACTCATCTGCCATGTAGCTAGTACCCTGTATATGGACATTTTGGACTACTCTGCCATGTAGCTAGCTCTCAGTTTATGGATGTGTTGGACACATCTGCCATGTAGGTAGAACTCTGTATATGGAAGCGTTGCACTACCCTGCCATATAGCATCTCTCTGTATATGAACATATTGGACTTGTGTGCCATGTAGCTAACTCTCAGTATATGGACATGTCGGACTCATTAGCCAGGTAGCCAGTACTCTTTATATGGACATTTTGGACTACTCTGTCATGTAGCTACCTCTCAGTATATGGACATTTTGGACTCGTCTGCCATGCAGCTTGAACTCTTCATATGGACATCTTGGACTCATCTGCCATGTAGCTAGTATCCTGTATATGGATATTTTGGACTACTCTGCCATGTAGCTAGCTCTCAGTACATGGATTGATTGGACACGTCTGGCATGTAGGTAGAACTCTGTATACGGAAATGCTGCACTACTCTAGAAACTAGCTTGTTGTTGTTGTTGTTAAGTGCCGTCGAGTCGGTTCCGACCCATAGCGACCCTGTACAGGGTTTCCGAGGGTGTAAATCTTTACGGGAG
>NW_006409046.1:19846-21390 GCF_000296735.1 Chrysochloris asiatica | reverse complement strand
CTGACCTTAAGGTTCGCAGCCCGATTCGTAACCACTACGCTACCAGAGCTTTCTGTAAATGAACATATAGGACTTGTCTGCCATGAAGCAGGCTCTCAGTATATGGACATGCTGGAATCATCCACCATGTAGCTAGTAAGTACCCTGTATATGGACTTGGTGCACTATTCTGCCATGTAGCTTGTTCTCTGTATATAGATAAATTGAACTCATCTGCCTTGTAGCTAGAACTCTATATATGGAAATGCTGAACTACACTTCCATGTAACTAGCTCTCTGTATATGGACATTTTGTACTCACCTGCCATGTAGCTAGTACCATGTATTTGGACATGTTTCACTACCCTGCCATGTAGATTGCTCTCTGTATATGGATATGTTGGATTGATCTGACAAGTAGTTAAATGTCTGTATATGAACATATTAGACTTGTCTGCCATGTAGCTAGCTCTCAGTATATGGACATGTTGGACTCGTCTGCCATGTAAATCGCTCTCTGATCATGAATATGTTGGAATGATCTGCCAAGTAGGTAGCTCTCAGTACATGAACATATTGGACTTGTCTGCCATGTAGCTAGCTCTCAGTATATGGACATGTTGGACTTATCTGCCATGTAGCTAGTACCTTGTATATGGACATGTTGGACTGATCTGACATATAGCTAGCTCTCAGTATATGAGCATTTTGGACTCGACTGCCATGTAGCTTGAACTCTGCGTATCGACATGTGGGACTACTTTGCCATGTACCTAGTTCTAAGTATGAAGACACTATGGACTCATCTGGCTTGTTTCTAGAATTCTGAATATGCAAAAGTTACACAACCCTGCTATATAGTTAGCTCTCTGTATATGGACATTTTAGACTTGTCTGCCATGTAGCTAGTTCTCAGTATATGGACACGTTGGACACATCTGCCATGTAGCTAGAACTCTATATATGATAATGTTGCACTACACTGCCATGTAGCTAGCTCTCTGTATTTGGACATTTTGGAAACATCTGCCATGAAGCTAGCTCTCTGCACATGGATATGTTGGACTGATCTGACAAGTAGTTAGCTCTCTGTATATGAACATTTTGGACTTGTCTGCCACGTAGCTAACTCTTAGTATATGGACATGTTGGACTCATCTGCCAGGTAGCTAGTACCCTGTATATAGACATGTTGCACTCTTCTGCCATGTAGCTTGTTCTCTGTATATAGACATGTTGGACTCTTCTGCCTTGTCACTCGAATTTTGTATATGGAAATGTTGCACTACCCTTCCATGTAGTTAGCTCTCTGTATATGAGCATATTGGACTTTCTGCCATATAGCTACCTCTCAGTATATGGAAATGTTGAACTCATCTACCATGTAGCTAGGATCCTGTACATCATTATTTTGGACTCATCTGCCATGTAGCTAGCTTTCTGTATATGGACATGTTGGACTCATCTGCCATGTAGCAAATACCCTGTATATGGACATGTTGGATTCATCTGACATGTAGGTAGCTCTAAGTATATGGACACGTTGGACACATCTGCCATGTAGC
>NW_006409046.1:4636-19535 GCF_000296735.1 Chrysochloris asiatica | reverse complement strand
ATATGGACATTTTGGACTACTCTGCCATGTAGCTACCTCTCAGTATATGGACTCATTGGACACATCTGCCATGTAGCTAGAACACTGTATATGGAAATGTTGCACTACTCTACCATGTAGCTTGCTCTCTGTATATAAACATATTAGATTTATTTGCCATGTAGTTAGCTCTCTGTATATGGACAAGTTGGTCTCATTAGCCAGGTAGTTAGTACTCTTTGTATGGACATGATGGACTACACTGTAATGCAGCTAACTCTCAGTACATGAACACATTGGACACATCTTCCATGTAGCTAGAACTCTGTATATGGATATGTTGGAATACTCTGCCATGTAGCTAGCTTTCTGTATATAGACAAGTTGGATTCATCTGCCTTGTAGCTAGAACTCTGTATATAGAAATGTAGCAATACACTGCCATGCAGCTAGCTTTCTGTATATGGGCATTTTGGACTCGTCTGCCTTGTAGCTAGAACCGTGTATATGTAAATGTTAGACTACCCTGCCATATAGCTAGCTCTCTGTATATGAGCATTTTGAACTTGTCTGCCATGTAGCTAGCTCTCAGTATATGCACATGTTAAACTCATCTGCCAAGTACCTAGTACCCTGTATATGGTCAGTTTGTATTTGTCTGCCATGTAGCTTGATTTCAGTATATGGAAATGTTGGACTCAAATGCCATGAAGCAAATACACTGTATATGGACATGTTGGACTCATCTGCCATGTAGGTAGCACTCAGTATATGGACAAGTTGTACACATCTGCCATGTTGCTAGTGTATATGGAAATGTTGTACTTCTCTGCCATGTAGCTACCTCTCTGAATATGGACATTTTGGAATACTCTGTATTTTAGCTAGAAGTCTGTACATGGAGATGTTGTACTACCCTGAAATGTACCCAGTTTTGTGTATATGGACAATTTGGACTCGTCTGCCTTGTAGCTAGAACTCTGTATATGGAAATGATACACTACACTGCCATGTAGCTATCTCTCTGTGTATGGACATCTTGGACTCGTCTGCCATATAGCTAGCTATATGTACATGAATATGTAGGAATGATCTGCCAAGTAGGTAGCTCTCTGCATATGAACATATTGGACTTGTCTGCCATGTAGCCAGCTCTCAGTATATGAACATGTTGCACTCATCTGCCATGTAGCTAATACCCTGTATATTGACATTTTGTTCTACTCTGCCATATAGCTAGCTCTCAGTATATGGACTTGTTGGACACATCTGCCATGTAGATAGAACTCTGTATATGGAAATGTTACACTATTCTGCCATCTACCTATCTCTTTATATGGACATTTTTTTACTCGTCTGCCATGTAGCTAGCTCTCTGTACATTGATATGTTGAAATGATTTGCCATGTAGATAGCTCTTTCTATAAGAACAAATTGGACTTGTCTACCAAGCAGCTAGCTATCTGTATATGGACATATTGGAGTCATCAGCCATGTATCCAGCTCTCTCTATATGAACATGTTGGACTCATCTGACTTTTAGCTACTGCTCTCTATATAAAATGTTCCACTCATCTGCCCTGTAGCTTACTCTCAGTATATGGACATGTTGGACTCATCTGCCATGAAGTTAGTACTCTGTATGTGGACATGTTGGAATATGCTGCCATGTAGCTACCTCTCAGTATACGGACATGTTAGGATCATATGACATGCAGCTAGAACTCTGTATATGGAAATGTTGCACTACTCTGCCATCTAGCTACCTCTGTATATGGACATTTTGGAGTTGTCTGCCATGTAGCTAGCTCTCTGTGTATGTATATGATGGACTGATCTGTAATGTAGATAGCTCTCTCTATATGAACATATTGTACTTGTCTGCCATGTAGCTAGCTCTCAGTATGTGGACACATTGGACATATCTGCCCTGTAGCTAGAACACTATATATGGTAATGCTGCATTACCCTGCCATGTAGCTACCACTCTATATATGGACATTTTGGATTCGTCAGCCAAGAAATGAGCTCTCTGTGTGTGAACATGTTGGACTCATCTGCCTTGTAGGTAGTCCTCTGTATATACACATGTTGGAATCATCTGTCATGTAGCTAACTCTCAGTATATGGACATGTTAGAATCTTCTGCCATGTAGCTTGTACTCTGTATATAGACATGTTGTACTACTCTGCAATGTAGCTAGGTCTCAGTATATGGACACGTTTTACTTAACTGCCATGTAGCTTGAACTCTGTATATGGAAATGTTTACTACTCTGCCATCTAGCTACCTCTTTATATGGACATTTTGGAGTTGTCTGCCATGTAGCTAGCTCTCTGTGTATGTATATGATGGACTGATCTGCCATGTAGATATCTCTCTCTATATGAACATATTGTAATTGTCTGCCATGTAGCCAGCTCTCTGTATATGGGCATGTTGGAGTCATCAGCCATGTAGCCAGCTCTCTCTGTATGAACATGTTGGACTCATCGGCCTAGCAGCTAGTCCTCTCTATATACACACATTGGACTCATTTGTCATGCAGATAACTCTCAGTATATGGTCATGTTGGACTCATATGCCATGAATCTAGTATTCAGTATATGGACATGTTGGACTACTCTGCCATGTAGCTACCTCTCAGTAGATGGATATGTTGGACTCATCTGACATACAGCTAGAACTCTTTCTATGGAAATGTTGCACTACTCTGTCATGTAGCTAACTCTCTGTATATGGACATTTTGGACTCGTCTGCCATGTAGCTAGTTCTCTGTGTATGGATCTGTTCGACTGATCTGCCATGTAGGAAACTCTCTGTATATGAACATATTGGACTTGTCTGCCATGTAGTTTGCTCTTTGTATATGGACATGTTGGACTCATCAGGGATGTAATGAGCTTTCTGTGTATGACCATGTTGGACTCATCTGCTTGTAGCTTCTTCTCTATATATACACAATTTGGATTCATCTGCCAAGTAGCTAACTCTCAGTATATGGACATATTATACTTCTCTGCCATGTAGCTAGCTCTCAGTTTATGGACACGTTTGACTCAACTGCCATGTAGCTAGAACTCTGTATATGGAAAGGATGCACTACTCTGCCATCTAACTATCTCTGTATATGGACATTTTTTACTCGACTTCCATGTAGCTAGCTCTTTTGCATGGATTTTTTGGACTGATTTGCCATGTAGATAGCTCTCTCTATATGAACATCTTGATCTTGTCTGCCAGGTAGGTAGCTCTCTGTATATGGAAATGTTGGGCTCATCTGCCTTGTAGCTACTCCTCTATATATACACATGTTGGACTCATCTGAGATGTAGTTAACTCCCAGTATATGGACATGTAGGACTCAACTGCTATGTAGCTCGTACTCTGTATATGGACATAGACTACTCCACCATTTACATGGCTCTCAGTATATGGACACTTTGTGCTCATCTGACATGTAGCTAGAACTCTGTATATGGTAATGTTGCACTACTCTGCCATGTAGCTAGTTTTCTGTATATGGACATTTTGGACTTGTCTGCCATGTAGCTAGTTCTCTGTGCATGGATATGTTGGACTGATCTGCCATGTAGGTAGATCTCTGTATATGAACATATTGCACTTGTCTGCGATATAGCTAGGTCTTTGTATATGGACATTTTGGATTCATCAGCCATGGAGCTAGTTCTCTCGATATGAACATGTTGGACTCATCTGCCTTGTAGCTACTCCTCTATATATAATCTCGTTGGTCTTATCTGTCATGTAGCTAACTCTCAGTATATGGTCATGTTGGACTCATCTACCATGTAGCTAGTACACTGTATATGCACATGTTGGACTACTGTGCCATTTAGCTACTTCTCTATATATGGACTTGCCTGCCATGTAGCTGTCTCTCTGTATATGGACACGTTGTATTATCTGCCATGTAGCTCAAAGTCTTTATAAAGAAATGTTGCACTACTCTGCCATGTAGGTAGCTATCTGTATATGAAGATATTGGACTTGTCTGTCTTAAAGCTAGCTCTCTGTATATGGACATGTTGACCTCATCAGGCATGGAACCAGTTCTCTCATTATGAACACGTTGGACTCATCTACCTTGTAGCTAGTCCTCTCTCTATATATATGTTGGACTCATCTGACATGTATCTAACTCACAGTATAAGGACATGTTGGACTCATCTGCCATGTAGCAAGTACTCAGTATATGGATAAGTTGGAGTACTCTGCCATGTAGCTTGCTCACATTATATGGACATGTTGGCCTCATATGCCATGTAGCTAGAAATTTGTATATGCAAATGTTGCACTACTCTGTCATGTAGCTAGCTCTCAGTATATGGACATTTTGGACTCGTCTGCCATTTAGCTACCTCTCTGTGCATGGATATGTTGGAATCATCTGCCATGTAAGTAGATCTCTGTATATGAACATATTGGTCTTTTCTGCCATGTCGCTAGCTCTCTGTATATGGACATGTTGGACTGATCAGTCATGTAGCCAGATCTGTCTGTTTGAACATGTTGGACTCATCTTCCGTGTAGCTAACTCTCAGTATATGGACATGTTGAGCTCATCTGACATGTAGCAAGTACTCTGTATATGGACACGTTGGACTCATCTGTCATGTAGCTCGAACTCTGTATTTGGAATTGTTGCACGACTCTGCCATGTAGCTAGCTCTCTGTATATGAACATTTTGTACTCGTTTGCATTGTAGCTAGCTCTCTGTGTATGGATATGTTGGACTGATCTGCCATGTAGTTAGCTTTCTGTATTTGAACATATTGGACTTGTCTGCCATGTAGCTAGTTCTCTGTATATGGACATGTATGACTCATCAGCCATGTAGCCAGCTGTCTCTGTATGAATATATTGGACTCATCTGCCTTGCAGCTAGTCCTCTACATATACACATGTTGGACTCATCTGCAATGTAGCTAAGTCTCAGTATATGGACATGTTGGTCTCATCTGCCATGAAGTTAGTACTCTGTATATAGACATGTTGGACTACTCTGCCATGTAGCTAGCTCTCAGTACATGGACACGTTGGACTCATCTGCGCTTTAGCGAGAACTCTGTATATGAAAATTTTGCACTAGTCTACCATGTAGCTAGCTCTCTGCATATGGACATTTTGGACTCGTCGGCCAACTAGCTAGCTCTCTCTATGGATATGTTGGATTGGTCTGCCATGGAGCTAGCTCTCTGTATATGGACAGGTTGGACTCATCAGCCATGTTGCCAGCTCTTTCTGTATGAACATGTTGGACTCATCTGCCTTGTTGCTAGTTGTCTGTATATACATATGTTGGACTTATCTGCCATGGTTCTAGTACTCTGTATATGGACATGTTGGACTACTCTGCCATGTAATTAGCTCTCTTTTTATGGACACGTTGGACTCATCTTCCATGTAGATGAAAATCTGTATATGGAAAAGTTGCACTACTCTACCATGTAGCATGATCTCTGTTTATGGGCATTTTGAATTCATCTGTAATGTAGCTAGCTCTGTGCATGGACTGATCTGCCATGCAGATACCTCTCTGAATATGAACATATAGGACTCATCAGTCATGTAGCCAGCTCTCACTGTGTGAACCTGTTGGACTCATCTGCCTTGAGCAAGTCCTCTATATATACACATGTTGGACTAATCTGCCATGTACATAACTCTCAGTAAATGGATATGTTGGACATATCTGAAATGTAGCTACAACTCGGTCTATGGAAATGTTGCATTACTCTGCCATGTAGCTAGCTCTCTATATATGGACACGTTGGACTCATCTGCCATGTAGCTAGAACACTGTATATGGAAATGTTGCACTACTCTGCATTGTAGCTAGCTCTAAGTATATGGACACGTTGATATCATCTGCCATGTAGCTAGAACTGTGTATATGGAAATGTTGCCATACTCTACCATGTTGCTAGCTCTCTATATATGGACACATTGAACTCATATGCCATGTAGCTAGAACTCAGTATATGGAAATGTTGCACTACTCTGCCATGTAGCTAGTACTCTGTATATGGAAAGGTTGGACTATTCTGCCATGGAGCCAGCTCTCTGTATATTGACATTTTGGACTCGTCTGCCATGTAGCTAGCTCGCTGTGCATGGATATGTTGGATTGATCTGCCATGTACGTAGCTTTCCATATATGAACATAGTGTCCTTGTCTGCCATGTAGCTAGCTCTCAGTATATGGACACGTTGGGCTCATCTGCCATGTAGCTAGAACTCTGTATATGTTAAGGTTGCACTGCTCTGCCCTGAAGCTAGCTTCCTGTATATGGACATTTTGGAGTCGTAAGCCATGTAGCTAGCTCTCTGTGCATGGATATGTTGGAATGATCTGCAACGTAGGTAGCTCTCTCTATATGAACATATTGGACTTGCCTGTCATGTAGCTATCTCACATTATATGGAGGTGTTGGACTCATCAGCCATGGAGCCTGTTCTCTGTGTATGAGAACGTTGGACTCACCTGCCTTGTAGCTACTCCTCTATATACACATAATGGATTCATCTGCCATGTAGGTAGTACTCTGTATATGGACATTTTGGACTACTCTGCCATGATGCTACCTCTCAGTATATAGACAAGTAACTGTGTAGCTAGGACTCTGTATATGGAAATGTTGCACTACTCTGCCAAAAAGCTATCTCTCTGCATATGGACATTTTGGACTCGTCTGCCATGTAGCTAGCTCTCAACATGGATATGTTTATTGATCTGCCATGTAGCTAGATCACATTATATGAACATGTTGGAATCATCTGCCATGTAACCAACACTCTGTGTATGAACATGTTGGACTCATCTACCATGTAGCTAGCACACTCTATATTGACATGTTGGACTACTCTGCTATGTAGTTAGCTCTCAATATATGGACGTGTTGGACTCATCTGCCATGTAGCTAGTACTGTGTATATGGAAATATTGGATTACTCTGCCATGTAGCTAGCTCTCAGTATATGGACACCTTGGACTCATCTGCCATGTAGCTAGAAATCTGCATATGGGAATGTTGCACTATTCTGCCATGTAGCAAACTCTCTGTATATGGACATTTTGAACTCATCTGCTATATAGATAGCTCTCTGTGCATGGTTATGTTGGATTGATCTGCCATGAAGATAGCTCCCTGTATATGATCATATTGGACTTGTCTGCCCTGTAGCTAGCTTGCTGTATATGGACATGTTGGACTCATCAGACATGTTGCCAGCTCTTTCTATATGAACATGTTGGACTCTTTCGCCTTGTAGCTAGTCCTCTATATATGCACATGTTGAACTCATCTGCCATGTAAATAACTCTCAGTATATGGACACGTTGGACCCATCTGCCAAGTAACTAGTGCTCTGTATTTGGACACATTGGACTACTCTGCCATGTAGCTAGCTCAATGTATAGGGACACGTTGGGCTCATCTGCCATGTAGCAAGAACTCTGTATATGGAAATGTAGCTCTACCATGTAGCTAAGTCATTGTATATGGACACGTTAGAATCATCTGTCATGTAGCTAGAACTCTGTATAAGGAAGTGAGGCACTATTCTGTCATGTAGCTAGCTCACTGTATAGGGATATTTTAGACTCATCTGCCAAGTAGCTAGTTTTCTGTGCATGAATATGTTGGACTTATCTGCCATTGTAGGTTGCTCTGTGTTTATGAACATATTGGACTTGCTGCCATGTAGCGAGAATTCTGTATATGGAAATATTTTACTCATCAGTCATGTAGCCAGCTCTCTGTGTATGAACCTGCTGTACTCATCTGCCTTGTGTCTTGTCCTCTCTATAAAACATGTTGGACTCATCTGACATGTTGCTAACTTTCAGTATATGGGCATGTTGGACCCATCTGCCATGTAGCTAGTACTCTGTATTTGCACATGTTGGACTACTCTGCCATGTAACTATCTATCTGTATAGGGACACATTGGACTCATCTGCCATGTAGCGAGAACTCTGTATATGGAAATGTTGCACTACCCTACCTTGTAACTAGCTCTCTGTATATGGACATTTTGGACTTGTCTGTAATGTAGATAGATCTCTATGCATGGATATGTTGGACTGATCTGCCATATAGGTAGCTCTCTGTATATGTACATATTGGACTTGTCTTACTTGTAACTAGCTCTCTGTATATGGATATTTTGGACTTGACTGTAATGTAGATAGCTCTCTGTGCATGGATATGTTGGACTGATCTGTCATATAGGTGTTGTTGTTGTTGTTGTTGTTGTTGTTCTGATGTGCCGTGGAGTCGGTTATGACTCATAGCGACCCTACACAGGGTTTCCTAGGCTATAAATCTTTACGGGAGCAGACTGCCTCATCTTTCTCCAGCAGAACAGCTGGTAGTTTTGAACTGCTGACCTTGCGGCTCGCAGCCTGATTCGTAACCACTACGCTACCAGAGCTCTCTGAATATGAACATATTGGATTTGTCTGTCATATAGATAGTTCTCTGTATTTTGACATGTTGGACTCATCAACCATGTAGCTATCTCTCAGTATATAGACATGTTGGCCTCATCTGCCTTGTAGCTAGTCCTCTCTCTATATATACATGTTGGACTCATCTGCCATATACCCAGCTCTCAGTATCTGGACATGATAGACCCATCTGCCTTTTATCTAGTACTGTTTATTTGGATATGTTGGAATACTCTGCCATGTAACTAACTCACTGTATATAGACAAATTTGAATCATGTGTCATGTAGCTAGATCCCTGTATATGGAAATGAGGCACTGTTCTGACATGTAGCTCTCTCTGTATATGGATATTTTTGACTAATCTGCCATGTAGCTAGCTCTCTGTGTATGGATATGTTAAACTGATCTGCCATGTAGGTAGCTCTGAATATATGAACATATTGGACTTGCTGCCATGTAGCTACCGCTCTGTATATGGAAATGTTGTACTCATCAGTCATGTAGCCAGCTCTCTGTGTATGATCATGTTGGACTCATCTGCCTTGTATCTTGTGCTCTATATTTAAACATGTTGCACTCATCTGCCATGTAGCTAACTCTCAGTATATGTACATGTTAGACTCATCTGCCATGTAGTTAACTCTCATTATATGGACATGTTGGGCCCATCTGCCATGTAGTTAGTACTCTGTATTTGGACACGTTGGATTACTCTGCCATGTAACGAGAACTCTGTATATGGAAATGTTGCAATACTCTACCTTGTAGCTAGCTCTCTTTATATGGATATTTTGGAATTGTCTCTAATGTAGATAGGTCTCTGTGCATGGATAGGTTGGACTGATCTGCCACGTAGGTAGCTCTCTGTATATGAACATATTGGACTTGTCTTCCATGTAGCTGGATCTCTGTATGTGGACATGTTGGATTCATCAGCCATGTAGCCACCTCTCTGTGCATGAACACATTGGACTCATCTGCCTTGTAGCTAGTCCTCTATATATATGCATGTTGCAATCATCTGCCATGTACCTACCTCTTAGTATATGGACATTTTAGACCCATCTGACATGTAGCTAACTCTCAGTATATGGACATGTTGGACTGATCTGCCATGTAGCCAGCTCATTGTGTGTGAACATATTGGACTCATCTGCCTTGTAATTAGCCCTCTAAATATACACATGTTGGATTCATCTGCCATGAAGCTAATTCTCAGTATATGGACATGTTGGACTCATCTGCCATGTAGCTACAACTCTGTATATGGACATGTTGGACTACTCTGTCATATAGCTAGCTCTCAGTATCTGGACAAGTTGGACCCATCTGCCATGTAGCTAGAAGTCTGTATATTGACATTTTGGACTACTCTGCATTGTAGCTAGCTCTCTGTATATGGACACTATGATCTAATCTGCCATGTAGCTAGAACTCTGTATATGGAAATGTTGCACTAGTCTGCCATGTAGGTTGCTCTCTGCATGTGGACATTTTGGACTCTTCTGCCATGTATCTAGATCTCAGTACATGGATATGTTGGACAGATCTGCCATGTAGGTAGTTTTTGTATATGAAGATGTTGGATTTGTCTGCCATGTAGATAGCTCTTTATATAAGGACATATTGGACTCATCAGCCATATACCCAGCTCTCTGTGTATGAACATATTTGACTCATCTGTCTTGTAGCTATCCCTCTAAATATATATATGTTGGATTCATCAGCAATGTAATTAGTTCTCAGTATATGGACATGTTGGACTCATCTGCCATGTAGCTAGTACTCTGTATATGGACATGTTGGACTACTCTTCCATGTAGCTAGCTCTCAGTATATGGACATGTTGTATTCATCTGCCATGTACCTAGAACTCTGTATATGGAAATGTTGCACTACTCTGCCATGTAGCTACCGCAATGTAATGGACACGTTGGACTCATCTGCGAATTTGCTAGAACTTTGTATATGCAAATGTTGCACTATTCTGACATGTAACTAGCTCTCTGTATATGAACATTTTGTACTTGTCTGTCATGTAGCTAGCATTTTGTACATGGATGTGTTAGAATGATCTGCCATTTAGGTAGCTCTCTGTATGTGAAGATATTGGACTTTTCTGCCATGTAACTATCTCTCAGTATATGAACATGTTGGACTCCTCAGCCATGTATCCAAATCTCTGTGCATGAACAAAAGCCCTAACAGCACTGGCCCTAGCCTTGAAGCCCTTGACCTAATGCCATAGCCCTATATCTAGCCCTAAAGCACTAGCCCTAGCAATGTCCCTAAACCCTTAAAAGCACTAGCTCTTACCCTAGCCCTAAATTCATAACAGCCCTTGCCATAGCCCTAGCTCTAAAGCACTAACGGGCCCAGGCCTAGACCTAAATCCCTAACAGCCCTAGCCGTAGCCCTAGCCCTAGCGCTAGCCCTAGCCCTAAAGCCCTAACAACCCTAGCCCAAGCCCTAGCACTAAAGCACTAATAGGAATGGCCCTAGCCCTAAAAGCACTAGCTCTAACCCTAGCCCTAAATAAATAAGAGCCCTAGCCATAGCCATAGCCCTAGCCCTAAAGCCCTAACAGGCTAGCCCTAGCCCTAAAGCCCTAACAGCCCTAGCCTTACAGCCCTTTCCCTAATGCCCTAGCCCTATCCCTAGCCGTAAACATTGCCCTAAATCCCTAGCCCTGGCCTTAGCCCTAAAGCCCTAACAGCCCTAGCCCTAGACTTAAAGCCCTAACATGCCAAGCCCTATCTCTAAAGCCCTAACAGCTGTAGGCCATTCCCTAGCATTAAAGCACTAACAGTGATAGACCTAGCAATGAAGCCCTAGCCCTAAATCCTTAGCCCTAGTCCTAGACCTAAAGCCCTAACAGCCCTAGCCCTAGTCCTAGCCTTAAAGCCCTAAGAGCCCTATCCCTAGGCATAGCCATAAAGCCCTATCAGCCCTAGCCCTAGAACTAAAGCCCTAAAAGCCCTACCCCTAGCCCTAAAGACCTATCAGCCCTAACCCTAGCCCTAAAGGCCTAACAGCCTTAGACTTAGCCCTAAAGGCCTAATAGACATAGGCCTAGACCTACCCCAAAAGCCCTAACAGCCATAGCCCAACAGCTCTAGCTCTAGCCCTTAAGCCCTAGCCCTAAATCCTTAGCCGTAGCCCTAGCCCTAAAGCCCTAAAGCCCTAACAGCCATAGCCCTAGCCTTAAAGCCCTAACATCCATAGCCCTAGCCCTAAAGCCCTAACAGCCCTAGCGTAAGCCTTAGCACTAAAGCCCTAACAACACTGGCCCTAGCCCTAAAGCTCTTGACCTAATGCATTAGCCCTATACCTAGCCTTAAAGCCCTAGACTTAGGACTGACACTAAAGACGTAAAAGAAATAGCTCTAATCCAACCCTAAAGCCACAACATTCCTAGCCCTTGCCCTAGCCTTAAAGCCCTAACAGCCCTAGTCCAAGCCCTAGCCCTAAAGCCGTAACAGCACTGGCCCTAGCCTAAAAGCCCTTGACATAATGCCCTAGCCCTTGTCGTAGCCCTAAAGCCCTAACAGCACTATACCTAGCCCTAAAGCCCTAACATCCCTAGCCCTAGCACTAGCCTTAAAGCCCTAACAGACCTAGCCCTATCCATAAAGCTCTATCAGCCCTAGCCCTAGCCCTAAAGCCCTAACAGGCCTAGCCCTAGCCCTAAAGCCATAAAAGCACTAGCCCTAGCCCTAAAGCCCTAACAGCCATTCCACTAGCCCTAAAGCCCTAACAGCCCTAGCCCAAGCCCTAGCACTAAAGCCCTAACAGCACTGGCCCTAGCCCTAAAGCCCTTGACCTAATGCCATAGCCCTATATATAGCCCTAAAGCCCTAGCCCTAGCAATGTCCCTAAAGCCCTAAAAGAACTACCTCTAATCCAACCCTAAAGCCATAACATCCCTAGCCCTTGCCCGAGTCCTAAAGCCCTAAAAGCCCTAGCTATTGCCCTAGCCCTAAAGCCCTAACAGCACTGGCCCTAGCCCTAAAGCCCTTGACCTTATGCCCTAGACCTAGACCTAGCCCTAAAGCCCTAGCCCTAGCAATGTCCCTAAACCCTTAAAAGCAGTAGCTCTAAACGTAGCCCTAAATTCATTACAGCCCTACCCCTAGCACTAGCTCTAAAGCCCTAACAGGCCTAGGCCTAGACCTAAATCCCTAACAGCCCTAGCCCTAGCCCTAGCCCTAGCCTTAAAGCCCTAACAGCCCTAGCCCAAGCCCTAGCCCTAAAGTCCTAATAGCACTGACCCTAGCCCTAAAATCACTAGCTCTAAACCTAGCCCTGAATCAATAAGAGCTCTAGCCATAGCCATAGCCCTAAAGCCGTAACAGGCTAGCCCTAGCCCTAAAGACCTAACAGCCCTAGCCCTACAGCCCTTTCCCTAATGCCCTAGCCCTAAACCTTGCCCTAAAACCCTAGCCCTGGCCTTAGCCCTAAGGCACTAACAGCCCTAGCACTAGCCTTAAAGCCCTAACAGGCTAGCCCTAGCCCTAGCCCTAAAGCCCTAACAACTGTAGGCCATTCCCTAGCATTAAAGCACAAACAGCGATAGACCTAGCCATAAAGCCCTAGCCCATAATCCTTCGCCCTAGGCCTAGACGTAAAGCCCTAACAACCCTACCCCTAGTCCTAGCCTTAAAGCCCTAAGAGCCTTAGCCATAGCCTTAGCCATAAAGCCCTATCAGCCCTAGTCCTAGCTCTAGAACTAAAGAACTAACAGCCCTAGCCCTAATCCTAAAGCCCTATCAGCCCTAGGCCTAGTCCTAAAGGCCTAATAGACCTAGCCCTAGACCTACCCCAAAAGCCCTAATAGCCATAGCCCAACAGCTCTAGCCCTAGCCCTTAAGCCCTAGCCCTAAATCCTTAGCGCTAGCCTTAGCCCTAAAGCTTTAACAGCCCTAGCCTTATCCCTGAAGCCCTAACAGCCATAGCCCAAGCCCTAGCCCTAAAGCCCTAACAGGCTTAGCCATAGCCCTAAAAACTTAACAGCCCTAGTCCTAGCTCTAAAGGCCTAACAGCCCTAGCCCTATCCCTAAAGCCAAAAAGCCCTAGCCTACGCCCTAGCCCTAAAGCCCTAAAGCCCTAACACCCATAGCCCTAGCCCTAAAGCACTAACAGCCATAGCCCTAGTCCTAAAGCCCTAACAGCCCTAGCCCAAGACCTAGCACTAAAGCCCTAACAACACTGGCCCTACCCCTAAAGCCTGTGACCTAATGCACAAGCCCTATACCTAGCCCAAAAGCCCTAGCCCTAGCACTGACCCTAAAGCCCTAAAAGAAATAGCTCTAATCCAACAC
The DNA here is from genome assembly GCF_000296735.1 of Chrysochloris asiatica. Lineage (NCBI taxonomy): Eukaryota > Metazoa > Chordata > Mammalia > Afrosoricida > Chrysochloridae > Chrysochloris > Chrysochloris asiatica. Next base: position 5,754 of record NW_006409046.1, on the reverse strand, counting down.
TAAAGCCATAACATTCCTAGTCCTTGCCCTAGCCCTAAAGCCCTAACTGCCCTAAGCCCTAGCACTAGCCTTAAAGCCCTAAAAGCCCTACCCCTAGACCTAGACCTACAGCCCTAACAGCCCTTGCCATAGCCTTAGCCCTAAAGCCCTATCAGCCCTAGCCCTAGCCCCAAAGCCCTAATAGCCCTAGCCCTAGCCCTAAAGGCCTAACAGACCTAGCCCTAGACCTACTCCAAAAGCCCTAACAGCCATTGCCCAACAGCTCTAGCCCTAGCCCTTAAGCCCTTGCACTAAATCCTTAGCCGTAGCCCTAGCACTAAAGGCCTAAAGCCCTAACAGCCATAGCCTAGCCTTAAAGCCCTAACAGCCATAGCCCAAGCCCTAGCACTAAAGCCCTAACAAAACTGACACTAGTCCTAAAGCCCTTGACTTAATGCACTAGCCCTATGCCTAGTCCAAAAGCCCTAGCCTAGCACTGACCCTAAAGCACTAAAAGAAATAGCTCTAATCCAACCCTAATGCCATAACATTCCTGGCCCTTGCCCTAGCCCTAAAGCCCTAACAGCCCTAGCCCAAGCCCTATCCCAAAATACGAAACAGCACTGGGCCTAGCCTTAAAGCCCTTGACATTATGCCCTAGCCCTAATCCTAGCCGTAAAGCCCTAAAAGCCCTAGACCTAGCCTTAAAGCCCTAACATCCCTAGCCCTAGCACTAGTCTTAAAGCCCTAACAGCCCTAGCCCTAGCCCTAAAGCCCTAACAGCCCTAGCCCTAGCCCTAAAGCCCTATCAGCCCTAGCCCTAGCCATAATGCCCTCTCAGACCTAGCCCTAGACCTAGCCCTAAATCCCTATTAGCCTTAGCCCTAGCCCCAAAGCCCTAAAAGGCCTATACCTACCCCAAAAACCCTAACAGCCATAGCCCAACATCTCTAGCCCTACCCTCAAGCCCTAGCCATAAATCCGTAGACCTAGCCCTAGCCCTAAAGCCCTAACAGCCCTAGCCTTATCCCTGAAGCCCTAACAGCCATAGCCCAAGCCCTAGCCCTAAAGCCCTAACAGGCCTAGCTCTAGCCCTAAAGGTGTAAAATCACTAGCCCTAGCCCTAAATCCTTAGCAGT
>NW_006409046.1:1461-3090 GCF_000296735.1 Chrysochloris asiatica | reverse complement strand
CCTAGCCCTAGACCTACCCAAACAGACCTAACAGCCATAGCCCAAGAGCTCTAGCCCTAGCCCTTAAGCCCTAGCCCTAAATCCTTAGCCCTAGCCCTAGCCCTAAAGCCCTAACAGCCCTATCCCTATCCCTACAGGCCTAACAGCCCTAGACCTAGACCTAGCACTAATGGCCTAATAGCCCTAATCCTAGCCATAAAGACCTTGCCCTAATGCCCTTGCCCTAGACCTACCCTAATGCCCTAGCCCTAGCACTGTCCCTAAAGCCCTAAAAGCACTAGCTCTAACCATAGCATTAAATAAATAACAGCCCTAGCCCTAACCCTAGCACTAAAGCTCTAACAGGCTAGCCCTTGCCCTATCCCTAAAGCCTTAACATCTGTAGGCCTTTCCCTAGCATTAAAGCACTAATAGCCTTAGACCTAGACCTAAAGCCATAGCCCTAAATACTTAGCCCTAGTCCTAGCCTTAAAGCCCTAAGAGCTCTAGTCCTAGGCGTAGCCATAAAGCCCTATCAGCCCTAGCCATAGCCCTAGAACTAAAGCCCTAACAGCCCTAGCCCTAGCCCTAAAGCCCTAACAGCCCTAGACCTAGCCCTAAAGGCCTAACAGACCTAGACCTAGACCTACCCCAAAAGCCCTAACAGCCTTAGCCCAACAGCTCTAGCCCTAGCCCTTAAGCCCTAGCCCTAAATCCTTAGTGCTAGCCCTAGCCCTAAAGCCCTAAAAGCCCTAGCCTTATCCCTGAAGCCCTAATAGCCATAGCCCAAGCCCTAGCCCTAAAGCCCTAACAGGCTTAGCCATAGCCCTAAAATCTTAACAACCCTAGCCCTAGCTCTAAATAACTAACAGCCCTAGCCCTATCCCTAAAGCCCTAAAAGCCCTAGCTTAAGCCCTAGCACTAAAGCCCTTGACCTAATACCTACCCCTATACCTAGCCATAAAGCCCTAGCCCTAATACTGACCCTAAAGCCCTAAAAGAACTAGCTCTAATCGAACTGTAAAGCCCTAACATCCTTAGCCCTTGCCGGAGCCCTAAAGAACTAACAGCCCTAGCCCATGCCCTAGAACTAAAGCCCTAACAGCACTGGACCTAACCCTAAAGCTCTTGACCTAATGATCTAACCCTATACCTAGCCCTAAAGCCCTAGCCCTAGCACTGTCCCTAAAGCCCTAAAAGCACTAGCTCTATCCAACCCTAAAGCCCTAAAAGCCCTAGGCCAAGCACTAGCCCTAAAGACCTAATAGCACTGGCCCTAGTCCTAAAGCCCTTGACCTTATGCCCTAGCCCTAGACCTAGCCCTAAAGCTCTAGAACTAGCACTGTCCCTAAAGCCCTAAAAACACTAGCTCTAACCCTAGCCCTAAATCAATAACAGCCCTAGCCCTAGCCCTAAATCCCTAACAGCCCTAGCACTAGCCCTATCCCTAAAGCCCTAACAGCACTAGACCTAGCCTTAAAGGCCTAACAGAACTAGTCCTAGACCTAACCCAAAAGCCCTAACAGTCATAGCCCAACAGCTCTAGCCCTAGCCCTTAAGGCCTATCCCTAAATCCTTAGCCCTAGCTCTAGTCCTAAAGCCCTAACAGCCCTAGCGCTATCCCTAAAGCCCTAACAGCCATAGCCCAAG
>NW_006409046.1:0-695 GCF_000296735.1 Chrysochloris asiatica | reverse complement strand
ACCTAATGCACTAGCCCTATATCTAGCCCTAAAGCCATAGCCTGACCCTAAAGCCCTAAAAGAACTACCTCTAATCCAACCCTAAAGCCATAACATCCCTAGCCCTTGCCCTAACCTTAAAGCCATAACAACCGGAGCCCTATTCCTAAAGCCCTAATAGCCATAGCCCAGCCCTATCCCTAAAGCCCTAACAGGCCTAGCCCTATCCCTAAAGCCCTAACAACCCTAGCCCTAGCCCTAAAGCCCTAACAGCCCAAACCCAAGTCCTAGTCTTAAAGCCCTAAGAGCCCTAGCCTTAGCCCTAGACATAAAGCCCTCTCAGACCTAGCCCTAGACCTAGCCCTAAATCCCTATCAGCCTTAGCCCTAGCCCCAAAGCCCTAAAAGGCCTATACCTACCCCAAAAACCCTAACAGCCATAGCCCAACATCTCTAGCCCTACCCTCAAGCCATAGCCATAAATCCTTAGACCTAGCCCTAGCCCTAAAGCCCTAACAGCCCTAGCCTTATCCCTGAAGCCCTAATAGCCATAGCCCAAGCCCTAGCCCTAAAGCCCTAACAGGCCTAGCTCTAGCCCTAAAGGTGTAAAAGCATTAGCCCTAGCCCTAAATCCTTAGCCGTTGCCTTAGCACTAAAGCCCTAAAGCCCTAACAGCCATAGCCCTAGCCTTAAAGCCCTATCAACCATAGCCCTAGC
>NW_006409045.1:744670-745289 GCF_000296735.1 Chrysochloris asiatica | reverse complement strand
AAAAAAAAAAAAAAAAATTGCTGTCACAGTACATTGACAGGGGACTGCCAGAAGTCCAATCCTGAAAGTAAATATACCATCGCTGACACCAGATAAATTTTAGTTGAACTAGAGAATATCAGGAAATATTTACTGTACTTTATTGATTATGCAAAGGTGTTTCACTCTTTGGATCATGACATGCTGTGGATTAAATGGCAAAGAATTAGTATTCCAGAACGCTTAATTGTGCAACTTGTACATAGACCAAGAAGCTGTTGTTTGAACAGGACAAGGGATACTGAATGGTTAAAAACCAGAAATGTGTATGCCAGGGTTATATCTTTTCGCCATGCTTATGCAATATGTAAGCTGAATAACAATCCGAGAAGAAGCTGGATAATATGAAGAAGAACACAGTATCAGAATTGTAAGAAGCCTCATTAACAACCTGAGATATGCAGATAATACAACATTAATTGCTGCAAGTGAAGAGGACATACGATACTTACTGATGAAGATTAAGACTACAGCCATCAGCATGGGTTGTACTTCAGTGTAAAGAAAACCAAACTCCAACCTTTGGGAAAAAGACTGAAATTGTCAAAGACTTCATGTTTTCTTCAATCACGTACTAGCC
>NW_006409045.1:740837-741355 GCF_000296735.1 Chrysochloris asiatica | reverse complement strand
GGCTTTTGATTGTGTGGATCATGACAAGCTATGGAAAACATTGCGAAGTATGAGTATTCCAGAACACTTAATTGTACTTCTGAGAAATCTGTACCTGTACCAAAAGCAGTTCGAACAGAGCATGACACTGAATGTTTTAAAATTGGGAAAGGTATGTGATAGGTTTGTTCTTTCACCATACTTATTCAACCTGTATGCTGAGCAAATAATACGAGAAGCTGAGTTCTATGAAGAAAAATGTGGCGTCAGGATTGAAGGAAGACTCATTAACAACCTGCGATACGCAGATGATACAACCTTACTTTCTGAAAATGAAGAGGACTTGAAACATTTACTGATGAAGATCAAAGAACATTGGATTGCATCTCAATGTCAAGAAAAAAAAAATCCTCACCACTGGACCAATAAACAACATTCTTTTCAACGGAGAAAAGATTGCAGTTGTCAAGGACTTCATTCTTCTTGGATCAACTATCAATGTTCATGGAAGCAGCAGTCAAGAGATCAGATGATGTATT
>NW_006409045.1:738844-740056 GCF_000296735.1 Chrysochloris asiatica | reverse complement strand
CAGAGTGCTCCTTGGAGGCCAAGATGGCTAAACTTCGTCTCTCATACTTTGGACATGTTGTCAGGAGGGAACAGTCACTAGAGAAGGATGTCATGCTGGGTAAGATGGAGGCACAGAGAAAGAGAGGAAGACTCCCAATGAGATGGATCAGCCAGGTCGCATCATTGATGGCATCAAGTGTGGCAGTGGTAGTTAGGTTGGCCCGGGATTGGACATTGTTTCATTCTCCTGTGCATGGCGTTACCATGAATCGGTTCTGACTCGATGGCACTTGACAACAACAACAAAAATTACACAGAAGGAAGTAGAACACTTGAACAGACCAATAACAAAAGAAATTGATCAGGTCATCAAAAAACTCTCAACGAAAAAAAGTCCAGGCCCAGATGACTTTACAGTAAGTTCTACCAAACATTCAAGGAAGAACTGTCACTAATTCTACTCAAATTATTCCAGAATATAGAAGAGGATGGAAAACTTCCTAATCCATCTTATGAAGCAGGCATAACCCTCATACCCAAACCAGGGAAGGACATCACTTTAAAAGAAAATTACAGGTCAATATCCCTCATGAACATAGATGCAAAAATTCTCATCAAAATCCTAAACAGAATCCAGCAGCACATAAAAAAAATAATAGATCATGACCAAATGGTATTCATATCAGAGGTGCAAGGATGGTTCAGAAAAACAATCAATGAAATCTACCATATAGTAAGAAAAAAAAAGAACCACAAGATCATATCAATTGATGCAGAAAAAACATTTGACAAAATCCAACATCCATGCCTGATAAAACACTCAATAAAGTAAGATTTGAAGGGAAATCCCTCAACATAATTAAAAGTGTATATTCAAAGCCAACAGTCAATAATACTCTCAATGGAAATAAATTGAAAGCCTTCACTCTGCGAACTGGAACCAGATATGGATGCCCTTTGTCACCAACCTATTCAATATTTTGCTGGAAGTCTTAGCCAGAGCTACACAGTTGTTGTTGTTGTTGTTGTCAGGTGCCATTGAGTCAGAACCGACTCATAGCGACCCCATGCACAGAAGAACGAAACAATGTTCGAACCTGGGCCAACCTGACTACCACTGCCACACTTGAATCCATCAATGATGCCACCTGGCTGATCCATCTCGTTGGGGGTCTTCCTCTTTTTCTCTGACCCTCCACCCTACCCAGCATGACATCCTTCTCCAGCGATT
>NW_006409045.1:734601-738429 GCF_000296735.1 Chrysochloris asiatica | reverse complement strand
TTTTGTTTTCTTGACATTGAGATGTAATCCATATCGAAGGCTGTGCTCTTTAATCTTCATCAGTAAATGTTTCAAGTCCTCTTCACTTTCAGCAATCAAGGTTGTATCATCTGCATATTCAATATTTTGCTGGAAGTCTTAGCCAGAGCTACACAATAAGATACAGAAATTAAAGGCATCCAAATTGGCAAAGAGGCAGAAAATCGTCTCTACTTGCAGACAATATGATGCTATGCATAGAAAACCCCAAAGGCTCAGTGAAAAAGCAACTAGACCTCATTGGAAGATTTAGCAAAGTGGCAAGGTTTAAGATCAACATACAAAAATCAGTTGTATACCTCTACAGTAACAATGACCATACTGCAAAGGACATTAGGAAACCAATACCATATACGATAGCTGCCCAAAGAATGAAAAAAATGTAGAAATAAATGTAACCAGAGAAACAAAGGAGCTATACAAAGAATACTATAAAAAAATAAAAGAGACTTACAAAAATGGAAGAATATACTGTGCTCCTGGATAGGAAGACATAACATTGTGAAAATGTCAATACTGCCTGAAGCAATTTACACATATAATGCAATTCCAATCCAGATTCCAACAACTTTCTTCAAAGAGATGGAAAAAACTATTATAAACTTTATATGGAATAGAAAGAGACCCAGGGTAAGCAAAATGCTGCTTAAGAAGAAGCATAAGGTTGGAAGCCTCTCACTCCCTGATTTTAAAATTTATTACATGGCTGCAGTGCTGAAAACAGCCTGGTATTGGTACAATGAAAGATACTTTGATCAATGGAAGAGAATAAAAAATCCAGAAATTAACCCATCCACATACAGCCAGGTGAATTTTGATAGTACCTAAGTATATTGCATAGGGAGGAGATAGTCTCTTCAACAGATAGTGCTGGCAGAATTGGAAAGTGATATGCAAAAGATTGAAACAAGACCTTTACCTCACCTCTTATACAAAAATCGACTCAGCATTGATTCAAGACCAAAATGTGAATCCCAGAATTATAATGACCATCAATGAAAAACTAGGGACAAATGTGAGGGCTCTAATACAAGCACACACAGGCTACCAAACATTTTGAAAATTACACAAACAAAAGTGGACAAAATAGATGATTGGGACATACTAAAAATTAAAAATTTATGTGCATCAAAATACTTCACCAAAAGAGTAAAAAGGGAGCCGCAGAATGGGAAAAAAAATGTTTTGCAATGACATATCATACAAGGGACTCATTTCTAAAATATATAGGAATCTACAACACCTCTACAAGAAAAAGGCAAATAACACAATTAAAAATGTGCACAGGACATAAACAGACACTTCACAAGGAGGAATTCCAGGCAGCCAACAAATATATGTGTGAAATGTTCACAATCACTAGCCATTAGAGAGAAGCAAATCAAAACAACAATGAGTTATCATTTCACACCAGCAATAACAGCAAAGATCAAAACAGTAGAGGGCAATAAATGCTGGTGAGGATGCAGAGAGACTGGGACCATCCTATACTGCTGGTGGGATTGTAAAATGGTCCAACCCTGTGGAAAGCAATGTGGCAATTCCTCACAAGGTTAGAAATAGAGATACCTTATGATCCACCAATTCCACTACCTCACATTTATCCACAAGAAATACCAGCTATATATGAGTAAATATATGCAAACCTGTGTCCTCAGCAGCACTATTTGCAATAGCAAAAAGATGGAGACAGCCTAAGTGCCCATCAACTGAAGAAAGGATAAACAAACTTTGGTACATACACACATTGGAATATTATGCTGCCTTGAAGAATAACAAGGAAGCTGCAAGCCACTGTATAACATGGATGAACCTTGATGACATTATGCTGAGTGAAATTAGTCAGTCACAATAGGAGAAATGCTGCATAGGACCATTATTGTAAAAGATTAAGAAAATGAGAAAAAAAAATTATTGGCTGTTTACCGGGGTGTGTGGGGTGGGGTGAGGCGAGTAAGGGGAAGGTGGAGTACAGGGTAGGGAATAGACACAGGATTGTTTGGGTGCTGGGGGTAGGGGCAACACAATAGAAGGGGGAGGGGAATGGAGAGCAAGGCAGATGGGAGAACAGTTAGGCAGATTTGCATGGGCTAAGTGGGACAGAGGTAAATAATGATGTATGCACAACCTTGGAACAACAAGGCTCTGGAATACAGGGATTGAGGCATGGTTTGAATGGGTAAAAGAGGGAAATAATGTTAAGATGCTTGGCAGTCCTTTGAATCTTAGTTTCCCTTACCTACTATTGTAAAATAGACACTTGAAAGAGAGAAAAAGGAATAGCCAGAAACATCACCATAGACAGCTTGTCAGTCTATAACTGATTGGAATACTGGGACTAGAACTTTCCCAGTGAAGGAGGCTTCCTGAGGGAACCTTTGCACTGCCTAAGACCATAGGTGGAATCCTGATCCTCATCCAGAACCTTTTGAAGTGGGAAATTTCCACTGAAAGGACAAGCAGAACAGACTGGAATGGAAAGAATAACAGAAGATACTTCTTGAAAGAAAGACCATCAAGAAAAATCAAACACAATAACGGCAGTCTGATTGATTATTACAAGAACAAATAAGTCGTTTGCACAGGAGCCATCAAGGCAAGTGGTCCCCTCAGGGCAAACCTCCTTCCAAGACTAAGACTAAAGAGGAATACATGAGCAAGTATGTGGTCTTGCTGCTGACCATGTTGCTCACTGATAAGTGGAAGTGGGGGAAAAACAGCAATATAGTTGTCAGCTAAGTTCGACCAAGTTCAATAGACTCCTGTGAACCTGGCTGGAGACCTGCTTGGCCAGCAGTATGGCAAGACCTGGGAACTGTTGGTTTCAGAGTCAGTGACATAGCCACAGAGGTCTAGAGTGGAGAGTGAAGCGTCCAGCTGATAAGAAGAGAGGACATATGCACAAGAACACCCACACTTGCAGATAATACCCACTTGACCTGGCCTCAATGTCTGAATGATCAGAACTCGACTATAAGAAGAAAGAAGAAAAAAAAGTAATCTAATACAATTTGATGAATTTGACCTATGCCTATGGATGCAGTAGCTCAAAAGAGGGAACAAATCTTTACATCAAGGATCATTCCCACCTTCTCAATACACAGTATACACAGGGATTGGAAACTTGGATGTTGGCTACCCAAAATGGGGGTGCTACTAAGCCAAGGAGTGACTGGCCTACAAGCTTTCAAGAGGGAGCCTAGTTTCAGAACATACAGGGGATGTAAAATCTTACTGAATGGTTTCCAACCTGTCTGGTCAGGGCTGGTGAAAGGAGATGGGGCTAAGACTCATGTGGTTCAGTAGTGAATAATTGCTATCAGGACTGATCATGAGTGCTGCAAATGCAAAGGCAGACGTTTTGTAACAAAAGAAGGGGAGTGATTGATCTTGCAGTCCAGGAGCGAAGGACACTGGGACCATCAAGGGAGAAATTGGACTATCAGACCCTATACAGAGAAGCAGAGGCGCAAGAGATGAAAGCAGAGATGATGACATGGAGAGATGGAGCAGCTGGGGACTCTGGACTCTGGGAGGGAGAAGGTCTGTGTGTTGATGGCCAGGGGTCAGGCTTGCAGTGTACCACTTGGCTGTTTGATGATGCTTGCAGGGAATTGTAATCATTGCAATGAAATGAAGTAAGACAAGATGAATGTAAAGCTAATGTTCTCCCATGTAAACGATCACATAATTCACAGTTGTTGTTGTTGTTGTCAGGTGCCATCGAGTCAGGACCGACTCATAGCGACCCCATGCACAGCAGAACGAAACAATGTCTGATCCTGGGCC
>NW_006409045.1:720776-733608 GCF_000296735.1 Chrysochloris asiatica | reverse complement strand
TAGTCAATAAAGCACAGGTAAACATCCTTCTGGTATTCTCTGCTTTGAGCCAAGATCCATTGGACATCTGCAATGATATCTCTCATTCCACGGCCTCTTCTGAATCTAGCCTCTTCTGAATTCACAGTAAAAGTTTAAAAAAATAATCTTTTGCACAAGACCTTTTTAAAGTGTTGAAGAGCAAAGATGTCAGCTTGAGGACTAAGGTGCACCTGAACCAAGCCATGGTATTTTCAAAAATCTCATATGCATGCAAAAACTGAACAGTGAATACAGAAGACCGTAGAAGAACTGATTAATTTGAGCTATGGTGTTGGAGGAGAATATTGAAACTGCCATGGGATGCCAAAATAACCAACAGATCTATGTTGAAAGAGTGCAACTAGAGTGCTCCTTGGAGGCCAGGATGGCCAGATTTTTTCTCTTATACTATAGACATATTTTCAAGAGGGGCAATTTGCTGGAGAACGACATCATGTTTGGTAAGGTGGAGGATCAGAGAAAAAGAGGAAGATCCTCAGCAATGCAGCATCAATGGGCTCAAGTGTGGCAATAATAGTGATGTTAGTCCAGGACTGGGCAGTGTTTCATTCTGTTGTGCATTGGGTCACTATGAGTAGGTACCAACTTGATGGCAACTAACAGCAACAACAATGTGTTGAGTCCCGGTGTTGTGCTGTAGTTTAATGCACTGGAATGAAAGTTCGGTTTGAATCACAAGGTCTGTGATTCAAATTATCCAGCTAGTAATTCCTTGGAAAATCTATACGTAGTAGTCATAATTTGAACCACCTCAACAACACTTCACAACGATAACAATGCCTACAATACTGATCTTTATGTGTTCCATTTCATTTTGACAAATTCCAGTTTCCTAGATTAGTACATTGTACATTCCACATTTGAATTATTTTATGTTTGCAGCTGTTTCTCCTATTTTTGAGTTACATTAATAACAGTGGCTAGTTACATTCAAAGGAGCCCTTATGTGTTGCTGTGGGTTAATATGCCAGACTGCAAAGTCATTTGAATCACAAGGTTAGTGGTTCAAGCTCACCAGTCGCTCCTTGGAAACCCTATACAGGTTCACTATGGGTCAGAATCAACTTGATGGCACTTAATAACACAACAAGTTACATTCAAAACAAAGAGTTCAGTTCCAAAGGTAAGGTGACATTTTGTTTGGAATTCTTTACATTAATCTTGAGAGATTTTCTCAGTGGACATAGAACCACCACGAGGATTTACTAAAGAGACTGCATTAGTCAGCCAAAGGCCAGGAGTATTGTGCTGAGAATTCCCCCCACGCCTCCATCATGACAATGCACCTGCTCATATGTCCATGGAAGCAAGGGTTTGGGTACAAGAATTTTGCTGCAGAACCTTACCTCATTTACCCTACATCCTGGATCTTGCCCTTTCAGACGTTCTTGTAGTCGTAAAACTCAGAGAACATTTTAAAGGGACACAATTTGGGTTCCATAACGATATCCAACAGGCTGTAAATTGAAGAGCAAAGAATTCTTCAGGGAAGGATGTGAGGATTGAAGATGCCATTTTCAGGAGTATATAGACCTAGTGGGAGGGTGTGTCAAGAAATAATAACAACGTATTTCTGTTTTCGTTTAATAAATATAGCTAAGCTTATTTTTAGCAATACTCTTTTACTTATCCTCATGCAACAGAATGAAATACTGCCTAGTACTTTGTTATTCTCACAATCATTACTTTCTTTAAGCCCATTGTTAAATCTAATGTGTCATTCCATCTCACTGATTTCTTCCTCATTTTCCCTGATTCTCCACTTACCAAGCACCATGTTCTTCTCTTGTTGTTGTTGTTAGGTGCCAATGAGTCGGTACTAATCCATAGAGAACTTATGCACAGCAGAACGAAACACTGGCCATTTCTGAGCCAACCTCATTACTGTTTCCATGCTTGAGTCCATCGATACTGCCACTTGGCCAATCCATCTCCTTGGAGATCTTTCTCTTTTTCTCTGACCTTCCACCTTATCAAACATGATATCCTTTTCCAGCAACTGGTCCATCCTAACAATATGTCCAAAGTACAAGAGACGAAGTTTGGCCATCTTGGTTTCTAAGGAGCACTCTGACTGCACTTCTTCCAAAACAGATCCATTGGTTCTTTTGGCAACCCATGGCACTTTCAATATTCTCCTCCAACATCATAACTCAAAGGCATCAATTCTTCTATGGTCTTCCTTATTCATTGTCCAGCTTTTGCATGCAGATGAGGTTTTTGGAAACACCATGGCTTGATATGGTGTTTTTTCATCGTCTCTTTCCACAGATGTAGTCAATTTGATTTCTATGTATTCCATCTGGTGAGGTCCATGTGTATAGTCATCTCTTATGTTGTCAAAAGAAGGTATTTGAAATGAACAATTCATTGATTTTGCAGAATTCTATCATGCACTCTCTAGCATCATTTCTATCACTAAGGCCATATTTTCCAACTGCCGATCATTCCTCTTTGCTCCCAACCTTTGCATGCCTATCAACACTAAAGATCAATACTCTTAATTGCATGTTTGAACAATTTCAGATTCAAAAAGTTGGTAAAATTCTTCTATTTCATCCTCACTGGCTTTAGTGATGGGTGCATACATTTGAATAATAGTGGTATTAACTGGGCTTTCCTGTAGGCACATGGATATTATCCTATCACAGAAAGTGTTGTACCTCATGACTGATCTTGATATGTTCTTTTTGACAATGAATGCAACAACATTCCTCTTCAATTTGTCATTTCCGGCATAGTAAACCATGTGGTCATCAGATTCAAAATGACCAATACCAGTCCATTTCAGCTCTAAGGTATTGATATTTATATGTTCCATTTCATTTTGTCAACTTCCATTTTTTTCCAGATTCATACTCCGTGCATTCCACGTTCCAATTTTCAATGGCTTTTTACAGCTGTTTCTCTTCATTTTGAGTTGTGCCCCATTAGCAAATGCTTTACTCCATTGGCATAATTATGGTCAACTCTACTTTCAGAAGGCAGCTCTTCCCCAATCACATTTTGAGTACATTCCAACCTGAGGGGCTCATTTTCCGGCACTATATCTGATATCTTTTCTCTGCTATTCATAATGTTTTCCATGACTAAATATTCAGAAATAATTCATCACTCCTTCTTCTTAGTCTGGCTTCATCTGGAAGCTCATCTGAAACCTGTCTACCATGGGTGACCCTGCTGGTATTTAAAGTACTGGTGACATAGCTTTCAGTATCACAACAACTCACAAGCCACCATACTATGACAAACTGACAGAGGAGTGATGGATGTTCTTCTCTAGACACTGATTATTCCTGATGACATGTCCAATGTAAGTAAGATGAAGTCTCTCCAACCTTTCTTATAGGGAGTTTTCTGTGTGTGTGTCTTCCAAGTGAATGCTATTCATTTTTCTGGCAGTCCTTGGTATTCAATATTCCTCACTATCACCATAATACAAAGACATCAATTCTTCTTCAATTTTCCTTACTCATTGTTAAGTTTTTGCATACATATGAAGCATTTGAAAATACCATTGCTTAGACCAAACAGACTTTATTCCTCAAAGTGACATCTATGTTTTTAACACTTAAAGTGGTAACTTTCATTAGATTTATCTAATTCTGCTTCCAATGGCATTGATTGTGAATCCAAGTAAAATGAAATCATTAACAACTTCGATACTTTCTCTGTTTATCATGATGTTGCTTTGAGAATTTTTTGTTTTCTGTATGTTGATGTTTAAATCCTTACCAAAGGATGTCATCTGAATAAGTATTGTGAAAAATACAACCCTAGCATACATTGTTCCTGAATTTAAACTACATTATATCCCCTTGTTCTGTTTGAGTGACTGCCTCTTGGTCTATGTACGTGGTCTACAGGAGCACAATTAAGTGTTCTAGAATTCTTGTTGTTTGTGATGTTATCCATAATTTATAATGATTCCATATGGTATAATGCCTTTGCATAGTCAATAAACCTCATGTAAACATCTTTCTGGTATTCTTTGGTTTCAGCCAAGATCTATCTGATATCAGAAACAACATCCCTTGTTCTGGGAAGTGTGGTGGCTTTTTATATTATCACTGGACTGCATCCTATAAGATTGGCAGTTCAAGCCCACCAGCTACTCCATGGGAGTAAGATGAGGTTATCTCCTTTTGCAAAGATTTATAACCTCAGAAACCCTACACAGGATCACTATGAATCTGAACCACCAATCTTGCAGTTCAAATTGACATTGCAGTCCAGTGCATTATCGTGCAGTGCTACACCAATTAAGTCCTTGTATATGGTAACTATGGGAGTGTGTTTGCTCCATAGGACGGCATTGAACTGCAAACCAAAAAATTGGCAGTTCCAACCCACCAGCCAATTCGCTAGAGAAAGATGAGTTTTTCTGTTTTGGAAAAAGATATAAAGCCTTGGAAACCCTATACCCGGTATCTTTGATTACAAAGTGTCTCCCCACACTTAACAGCAGCATATGGTAACTATGTTGAATACATAATATTTGTGTAATACTCTTACCTCTTTAATTAATTGCTTGACTTCTTGACTGCTGCTTCCATGAGTGTTTATTGTGCATACAAACAAAATTAAATTTTTGACAACTTCAGTATTTTCACTCTTATCATGATGTGTTTTACTGATCCAATTGTGAGAATTTTTTTTATCTTTACATTGAGGTACAATCCATACTGAAAGCTATAATCTCTGATCTTCACCAATTAGTGTTTCATATCCTCTTAGCTTCCTGCAAACAAGGCAGTGTAAATCTGCATGTGTCAAATTGTTGATGAATCTTCCTCCAATCCTGATCCCATGATCTTCTTCAAATAATCCAGCTTCCCAGATTATCTGATCAGTATACAGATTGAATAAGTATGGTGAAAGTTTACACGCTGACATATACAATTCCTGACTTTAAACCATTCAGTATCCTCTGTTCTGTTTGAATAACTGCCTCTTGATCTATGGACAGGTTCTTCCTGAGCATAATTAAATGTTCCAGAATACTCATTCTCCGCAATGTTGCCCATAGTTTTTCTTGGTCCATATAGTTAAAAGCAAGGAGCTCTGGTAGCGTAGTGGTTACGAATCGGGCTGCGAACCTTAAGATCAGCGGTTTGAAACTACCAGCCGCTCCGCGGGAGAAAGATGAGGCTTTCTACTCCCGTAAAGATTTACACCCTCGGAAACCCTGTACAGGGTCGCTATGGGTCGGAACCGACTCGACGGCACTTAACAACAACATAGTTAAAAGCATCTGCATAGTCAATAAAGCACTGGTAAACACTTTTCTGGTAATTGCTGTTTTCAGACATGATCTATCTTACATCAACAATGATATACCTTGTTTCACATCTTCATCTAGAACTTCTGGCAATTCCCTGTGAATGCAGCCGTTTTTAAATTACCTTTTGCAAAACTTTGTTTGCATGTAATAATAATGATATTGTCCATTGATATTTGCATTCCATTGACTCACCTCTCTTTAGAATGGACACAAATATGGAACTCTTTCAATTAGTTGGCCAGGTATCTGTCTCCAAATTTCTTGGCACAGATGAATGTGTGTCTCCAGTGCTGCGTTAGTGTGTTGGAATTTTTGGTTTGTATTCCATCAATTTCCAGAGTCTTGAGTTTTGCCAATGGCAACAGTGCATCTTGAACTTCTTCCTTCAGCATCACTGGATCACTGGATCTTGGTCATATTCTACCTCTTAAAATGGTTGAACGTCAACCATTTCTTTGTGATACAGTGACTCTGTATATTCCTTCCATCTTGTTTGATGCCTTCAGCATAATTCAATATTGTGCTCAAAGAATGCTTCAGTATTGCAACTTGAGACTTACATTCTTTTCTCATTTCTTTAGCTTGAGAAATGGTGAGCATGTTCTTCCTTTTTTGGTTTTCTAACTCCAGGTCTTTGTACATTTGGTTATAATATTTGACTTTGTATTCTCAAGCTGCCCTTTGAAAATTTCTGTTCTGTTCTCATTTCTTCCATTTGTTTTATCATCTGTATGCTAGAAAGCAAATTTCAGAGTTTCTTCTGGCATTCATTTTGTTCTTTCCTTCTTTCTTATCTTATCTTGCTTTAGAAGAAGTGCAGCCAGAGTGCTCCTTGGAGGGCAGGATGGCTAATCTTCGTCTCTCCTACTTTGGACATATTGTCCGGAGGAAACAATCGCTGGAGAAGGATGTCATGCTGGGTAGGGTGGAGGGTCAGAGAAAAAGAGGAAGACCCCCAACGAGATGGATCAGCCAGGTGGCATCATTGATGGACTCAAGGGTGGCAGTGGTAGTGAGGTTGGCCCAGGATCGAACATTGTTTAGTTCTTCTGTGCATGGGGTCGCTATGAGTCTGTTCCAACTCGATGGCACCTGACAACAACAACAACAACAACAAATGTCCTTGATGTCATGCCACAACTCTTCTGGTCTTTGGTCTTCAGTGTCTAATGCATCAAATCCCTTCTTGAGATGGTATCAAAATCAAGAGGAATATGTTCAATGTCATATTTAGTCTCTTATGGACTTGTTTTAATATTCTTCAGCTATAGTTTGAACTTGTATACAAGCAATTGTTGGTCTGTTCCCCGTTATGTCCCTGGCCTTGCTTTTGCTAATAATATTTGGCTTCTTCATCATTTCTTCCCACAGATACAGTTAATTTGATTCTTTTACAATCCATCTGATGAAGTTCATGTGCATAGTCATCTTTTATGTTGTTTAAAAAGGAATTTCCAATGAATAAGTCATTGGTCTTTCAAAATTCTATTATACAGTCCCAGCAGCATTTCTGTCATCAAGGCCATATTTTCCAATGACTGATCCTTCCTTTTTGTTTCTTACCTGTGCATTATCATCACCAGTAATTATCAATATATCTTCATTGCAAAATTGATCAATTTCAGAATGAAGAAGTTGGTAGAATTCTTTAATTTCATCATCACTGACTTTAGTGCTTGGCAAATAAATTTGAATAATAGTGGTATTAAATTGCCTTCCTTATATATTTATGGATTTTATCCTATCACATACAGCATTATACTTCAAGATAGATCTTGAAATGTTCTTTTTAATGATGAATGTGACACTATTCCTTTTAAATTTGTCAATCCTAGCATAGTAAACCATGTGATTTTCATATTCAAAATAACCAATATGGGTCCATTTCAACTCATTAATGACTATTTTTATGCATTAAATATCAGATAAAGGGTAGTGATTTTTATGCATCTCCTTTCATTTTTTATTTACAATTTTCCTAGATTCCTACTTAATATTTCCCATGTTACAATTATTAATGGATATTTGCAGCTGTTTCTCCCCATTTTGAGTTGTGTCCCATTATCAAATTAAGGTCCAGTGGGCTTTACTTCATTTGCATCATCACAGTCAGTTCTATTTTGAGGAGACAATTCTTTCCCAGTCATATTTTGTGTATCTTCCATCCTTAAGGGTTTATCTTACAGCACTATATCTGACAATATTAGATGCTACTAATCATGTTTCAATATTCAATATTCTGGTGCTATCTGACAGTTTTTCCACTGTTATTCATCAGGTTTTCAGTGGCTACAGATTCAGAAGTAGTCTGAGCCTCCTTCTTCCACATCTGTATTTATCTGGAAGTTCAGATGAAACTTGTCCACCATGGGAAACCATACTGGCATTTAAAATACTGGTGGTATATCTCCCAGCAACACACAAGCCACCAGAGTGTGGCAAACTGACAGAGGAGTGGTGAAATCTACTGCATAGGACCTTTTAAAAGTTCTAAAGAGCATAGATGCCAGGTTGAGGACTATGGTGCACCTGCCTCCAGCCTTGTTATTTTCAATTGCCTCATATGTATGTGAAACCTGGGCAATGAATAAGGAAGACTGTAGAATAACTGATGAATTTGAATTATGGTATTAGAAAAGAATATTGAAAGTATTATCGATTGCCAAAAGAACAAATATACCTGTCTTGGAAGAAGTGAAACCTGAATGATCCTTAGCTGGCAAGACTTGTCTCACATAATTTGGACCTACTATCATGACAAGGTAGAGGAGTATTTGAAAAAGAGCAAGACCTCCCAACAAGATGGATTGGCACAGTGGTTGCAACTATGGTCTTAAGCATGACAATAACTGTAAGGATGGTTCAGAACTGGACGTTGTTTTGTTCTGCTGTATATATGTTCTCTGTATATCAGAACTGACTTGATAGCACTTTTCAAAATAAAACAGAATGTAGACTAATAAGAGAGTATAGACCCCCTGGATGGAGTGTATAAAATACAGTTCACACACAATTGCAAGTAAAGACCTCACAGAGTGTTTAGAAGAAAGACTGGGCAGGGTTGATGCTGGAGAAAACTTCCCTTATTGGGCATGTCTGGATGAGGGGATCACTGCCTATAGAGGAAAGCTGAAACCCTGGCAATACCCTTTTTACCTTTGGGCATTTCCCTATAGTGAAAAGAATAAGAAAAAGATCATTTTCTACAAGGGCAGAGGAAGGCAACAATTTTAGGCTTCAACCATTAGAAGGACCACTGCTAGAGGAAAGGAAAATGGCTGAGAAAACCTCACAAGTAAGCACCGAGTAATAAGCAGCACCAATGGAAGAGGTGAATGAGTTGGAGAGATACTCTGATGTACAGATGAACAGAGAATAGCAAAAGCCAAAAGTAGAACAAGAGCACTGAGAAATCTCTTCAGATAACTACCCTCACATTTACCCCTACTCAAGAAAATGTTAGAGGAATGTAAAGGCAGTGATGTCCTTTAGTTTAAAAAGGACTGAACATATTTAGCCTTATTATGCACAATACTTCAAGTTGGATTCTAAAAGTCAGAAAGAGGATTACAATATGAGAGTACATTTAAAGAGAAATTGTTGATATTTAAAAATGTGTGACTTGAAATCAGTTTAAATGGAACTATATATTTGTGTAAACTTAAATGCAACTGAATGAATAAAATGAATTCTTTTAAATGTAAAGTATTCCTTGAAAAGACTTGTAAAGAGTAATTGAATAACACTAATTCAAAAACTGTATTAATTAAGATAGGAAATACATGAAAAAAAGTTTGAAATTAGATTTAGAAGCATCTGATTGAAGTTTGCATAAGCCATTTGATCCCTACAAGGCTCTATCTCCTAAATAGTAAACTGAGGACAAGATATTACTAACCCTTCTCTTGGTTCTTTTGTTCTGACCTGAGTCTTGTAGTCTGAGCAATTTCAAGTTAAAACATTTGCCTTGTAGAAGGAATAAAACTAAAGACCGTTGCTAATCCCTAGGCCTAAAACATTTATTTGGTTCCTGTTTCTGAAAGGAGTGTTATTTAGGCAGTGTATTTGGCTTAAAATGAGCTTTGCTTAAAATGTCACTGGTCATGCACTTTCCTTTAAAAATAAAAGATAGTCACAGATATAATTTGATAAGGCCAAACTTTTCTCAGTCACAATATCACCTTAATTTCCTTTGGCAATTTGTTGAAATTTTTATGCTTTCCATTCTTAAATGTTAATATTTTTAAAAGCATCACTAAGTTGAAAGATTTAACATATGGAACAAGATATTGGGTTATTATTAATATTTTGTCATTATAGTTCATATTGTTTCATCAAATTCTCTTCTCAGATTTCAATGGAACCCAGCCATCCATGCCTGGTGCCTTCTACTCCACTCTTGGGCTCCTTAGTCTTGTTCCACTTCCTTCATGTCTGCTTCCAGCACCCTGGGAGAATAGAAAAGAAGACTGTCCAGAAGCCCTGCAGGACAGGAGAAGGAGAAAAATCTCAACATGGAAAGAAATTGATAGTGAAAGTGAAGGATAACCTGACAACCAAGGAAAGATGGAAAACAAAGAACAGACAGAGGTTCAGGGGAAATCTGAAGTAGCTGATACTCAGGAAGACAAGTAGAAGTTAGGAAATGAGAGAAAGATGGAAAAGAATGGAAAAGATGATTAGGAAATGCTAAAGGTTAAGTTAAAACCGGAGGGTGAGGGGAAGCCGAAAGAAGGAAAATCAGTGAGAGAAATAGGGCTGCAGGAAAGCACACAGCTCAGGAAAACATACCCAGGAAAGCAAATAGAAAAACCAACAAATGGCTTGCTGAGTATCTCAAGGAGTATAAGGCGGCCATACATGATATGCATGTGAGCAATTGAGGAGATGAGAAGAGAGTTCAATGAGATGGCTAGCATGGAGGATGAGATAAAAAAAAATCCAAACAGAAATTGGGGGAATTTATGTGGATTCAAAGAATTTTACAGAATCCCTTTTACCCTAGAGGCCCAAAGAAATTTAGGAGTGGCTGTAGGGCTCAAAAAAGAGGCTTTGTAGACATTCCTTATGAGTAGTGCCTTTGAGCTCTGCTTATGTTTTGACTAATTAGAACATTATCAACTCTGTTTTCTTATTTCTGACTTTTCCCTGGCAGGTATTTGGCCAGGCTCTATGTTTTAACTTTATGCTGATACTTGGCTTTAGGTATCCCTCTAGATACCAATAAAATTTTGACCCAAGTATAGCCTCTGTGTTTCAATAGAGAATTTTCACCCACTACATGGGGGGAAAAATGGTTATGGTACATTCTAAAATTAAAAACAGAACCACACACACAGAGTTTGAAGGAAAGGAAATAAAGCAGGGTAAATTTGAACATTTGAGATTAATAAAAAGAAACCAGGAAAGGCCTTAGAAAATGTGTTGGTAATTGAGTAATACAAACTTTTAGGAAATCTTGAGCTTCATTGAATTTTGAGCTTCGCAGGGAAAGATAAGGCAGGTACAGTGGTTTTAGTAAAACTAGGAAGGGAAAGAATAATTCACCAGTTCAAAAATATTCAACTTATTCTAGAAGTCAAATTTTATTACATAATCAAAATCAATGTCTAGCATATACATCCTTGGATTTTGTGACCTGGTGTCGCGCTGTAGGATCAGCTCTGGACTGCCAACCACAAGGTTACCAATTCAAACCCACTAGTTGCTTCTCAGAAACCCTATACAGAGTTGCTATGATTCAGAACCAATTTGTAGGAGCTTAACAACAACAAAAATTTTATGACCTTAACCTCCTTTTCCAACTAAACTACATCTTCCACTCTCTTTTCCATTCCTCACTTTTTCTAGATAGGTTTCCTTTTGTCCTTTTGCACTGTTGCTACAAACTCTTTACAATCTTATTCCATCATACAAACTATTATCTATCTCTTCATCTAGGTCACTGCCACTCTCATTCTTAAAACCTTAGGCCAAGTGTATTCCAAAGAGAAGCTATCCCTAAACTACAATACAAGTTTGCTTCCTCCATGGTTCTCTATAACCGGTTTTTTTTTTTTTTTTAACTTTTCCTTCATAATATATATATATATATATACTTCTCCTTCATAATACATTTGTGTTTCAATATATTAAAGATCTAACTTTCCTATTAAACTGTGAACTATTTTTGAAGAATTCACCATAGTTTTGTCAAAGCTTGCCTGATTAAATGAGCACTTATTCAATATTTGTTGAATTAGTGAATGAGTTAATATATTTAATAGGAGATCTTAAGTAAAAACACTAATAAGATATAAAGAAAGACACATATCCCCAGTAATTCCACTCACCTTGAGGAAATTTCAAGAGAAAGCAGTGGCAAATAAGTGAGTAAACCTGACAAGTTCAGTTTTGCTTTGTTTTATTTCTTGTAAAAATAAGCCATCAAATCCAGTGTATTATTTGTAGTTGATAATTTGCATGTACATTTTTCCAAGGTAACAAAAATTTTTTTATTTTAATATCGTTGTTATTGTTGTGTGCCATCTGACTCATAGTGATGCTTTATAAGGTTTCCAAAGAGCAACTGGTGTGTTTGAACCACCAACCTTGTGTTAGCAATCCAGTACTAATCCTACAAGGCCACAACAAGATTCCAAAGTATTAGCACTTAATGTTTGATATCTCGGTGCTGAAGGATAATGCACTAGACCACAAGGTCATTTTGAATCTCAAGATCAGCAGTTCAAACCCACCGTCCTCTCCTCAGAAACCCTATACAGAGTCACAATGGGTTGGAATAGACTGAATGGCACTTAACAACTACAACACTAATGTTAGATATATATTTAATTGGAAGCAGGGCAGCTCCATAGCATAATCACTGGACTGTGCACCACAGGGTCAGTGGTTTAAGCCTACCACTTGCTCCATGGAAAAAGATGAGGATTTCTGCTTCTGCAATAATTGTTGTTGTTAAGTGCCATTGAGTTGATTACAAATCATAAAGACCTTGGGAACCCCATACAGGACTTCTATGAGTAGCAACCTACTCTATGACACTTAAAACAATAACAACAATGTTAGGTATAACAGGCTCATGATGGGGCAAACAGTTAAAAACTGGGCTATTAACTGAAATGTTGGTGGTTGTAACTCACCCAAAGGCATCTGGGAAGATTTATATGGTGATCTGCTTCTGAAAGTTAACAGTATTGAAAATCTCTATGGAGAAGTTTTACTTTGTACATGTGAGGTTGCCATGAATCACAATCACTTGACAGAAACTAACAATATATTTAATTATGAAAAAATGTTATCCCTAAATATAAAATTGAATAAATTGAGCAAATACTTGGACATTCTGGCTCCCTAAGAATGTTGTTGCTGCAGTTTGAATCAACTAGTTGTTCCAAGGGATAAATATGAGGTTTTCTGCTCATGTAAACATTTATAGCCTCGTAACCCTATACAATTCAAAGGCATCAATTCTTCTATGATCTTGTTATTCACTGTCCAGCTTTC
>NW_006409045.1:693864-694793 GCF_000296735.1 Chrysochloris asiatica | reverse complement strand
AACAACAACAACAACAACAGAGAAGGTATAATTAAATAATTAGTATATTGAAAGAAACAATCTAAAAATTGAATTAGCATATTTATATGCAATGTAAACATAAAAATATGTCAAATAGGAATTAATTCATTTTCATGTAATTCAAAAACGTTTATTAGGTGCCATCCAATTGGTTCTGATGCATAGCAAACCTGTATACAACTTAACATAACACTGTCTGGTTCTTTGATATTCTAACAATTGTTGCTATGCTTGAGCCCATTGTTGTAGCTGTTATGTCATTTTTTTTTTCCACTGAGGGTTGCTAAAACCATGGTGGAGCCATGTCTGACTTCCTCTTTCTCCACATGAGGAAAAAGAATCAAACTCAAAATCAGCACTAGGCTGATTCCTATGAAGCTGATGTCATACATGCTTTTACTCCACAACCTTCTTTATCCTATTCTGATACCAACCAATCCTACCACAGCACTCTTTTCTTCACATCTGGGTTCAATAGTACATTGCAATGTCCACACAGAACTTATAACAACACTCATGATTTTGGGGTTTATTAAGGAACTGAAGAGGTTACAAGTCAGGATAAATACTAAATAATGGTGCAGCAGTTCTCCAAGAATGCCTCTTGTTTGTCATACTGCAGGCATGCCTCAATCTTGTCTTTGGCTTCTCAGCCATGTGACCCTCTGGCATCTGTCTTGCTCAGGCAAGTGATACAAACCACTTTTAGTCAAACTATAAATGCTGAGAAGCGAGAACTTCGAGCAGCGAGACGTGTAGTGAGTAGCTCCAACAGCAACAACATGGAATACTGGGCCACAAGGCTGTTTAACTGCAAGTTGCGGAAAGACTTATCTCTCTCACGTGGAGGGCCTGGGGGATTTGAGCTGCTGACCATGGGGTTCGCAGCCAGATTTTTAACCACTACA
>NW_006409045.1:690711-692358 GCF_000296735.1 Chrysochloris asiatica | reverse complement strand
TCCAGGAATTTATGGAATACAAATTGAAATATTTGAACAAACTGATGTAGCCCTGGTGGCAATCACTCTTCCCTTCAAGAAATTTGGAATAGAGTTATCTGGCCAACTGAATGGAAGAGAACCATATTTATGCCTATTCCAAAGAGAGGTGGCCCAATGGAACATGGAAATCATTGGAAAATACTATTAATATTGCATGCAAATAAAACTTTTCTAAAGATAATTCAAATTCAGTTGCAACAGTACATTGAAAGAGAACTGCCAGAGGTTCAAGCTGAATTCAGTCAAGGACATGGAATGAGGGATATCTTTGCTGATGTCAGATGCATCTTGGCTAAGAGCAGAAAATACCAGAAAGATGTTTACCTATCTTATATTGACTACAAAAAGGCTTTTGATTGTGTGAATCATGACAAGTTATGGACAACTTGTGAAGTATGAGCCATTATAAACTATTCAGTTTCTCCTCGTTCTGTTCTGATGACTGCTTCTTTGTCTATGCACAGGTTCCTCATGAACTCAATTAGGTCTTGTAGAATATCGAGTCTTCTAGAATATCCATACCTTGTAAATATCCACACTATTGAAAGCCTTTTCATGGTCTGTAAAGTACATGTGAACATAATTCTGTTATTCTCTGCTTTCATTGAAAATTACACATCTCACATTAGTAATAATATCCATCATTCCATGTCCTTTTCGGAATCTGGTTTGAATTGATGGCAGCTCACTGTTAATGTACTGTTACATTCAGTTTTGAATTATATTCACCAAAATATTACTTGCATGTGATATTAATGATATTGATTCATGATTTCAGATTCCATTGTGTCACCTCTGTTTAGAATGGAAACAACTATGAATCTTTCCAATTGGTTGTCCACGTAGCTGTCTTCCAAATGTATGGCAAGTTAGCTGAGTGAATGCTTCCAGTGCTGCATCAATTTGTTGAAAGATTTCATTTTGTATTCCATTAGTTCCCAGAGTCTTGTTTTACATCAATGCCTTTAGAGCACCTTCCGTATCATTGACTTTTGATCATATGCTGCCCCTGGAAATGATTGAACTTTGACCATTTATTTTTGGTATAGTGACTGTATTTCTTCCACCTTCTTTTGATGCATCTTTAAATATGTTTCCCATGTTGTTGTTGTTGTTAAGTGCTTCCAACCCATAGCGACCCTGTATAGGGTTTCTAAGGAGCAGTTGATGAGCTTGAACCATTGTCCTTGCAGTTCAAACAGCTTTGCAGTCTGGCCCATTAACCTACAGTGTCACAACAGAACTCATTGTTGTTGATAGGTGCCATAGAGTCGGCACCGACTCATAGCGACCTTATGCACAGCAGAACAAAACAATGTTTGAACCTGGGCCAACCTTACTACTGTTGCTACACTTGACTCCATTGATGCTGCCACCTAGCCAATCCATCTTGTTAGGGGTCTTCCTCTTTTTCTCTGACCCTCCATCTTACCAAGCATGATATCCTTCTCTAGCGACTGTTCCCTCCTAACAATATGTTCAAAGTATGAGAGACGAAGTTTGGCCATCTTGGCCTGTAAGGAGCACTCTGGCTGCACTTCTTCCAAAACAGATCTATTGGTTCTTTTGGCAGCCCAAGGCACTTTTAGTATTCTCCTCCAACAC
>NW_006409045.1:688319-689096 GCF_000296735.1 Chrysochloris asiatica | reverse complement strand
AGACCATCAATTACTCAAATGCAAATTCAAAGTGAAGCTGAAGAAAATGAAAACAAGTCCATGAGAGCCAAAATATAACCTTGAATATGTTTCCC
This sequence comes from Chrysochloris asiatica, assembly GCF_000296735.1. Taxonomy (NCBI): domain Eukaryota; kingdom Metazoa; phylum Chordata; class Mammalia; order Afrosoricida; family Chrysochloridae; genus Chrysochloris; species Chrysochloris asiatica. Next base: position 689,001 of record NW_006409045.1, on the reverse strand, counting down.
ATAGAATGCTTCAAATTATAAACTGAATTTTTACTTCAGTTTTTTCATCTTGAGAAATGGTGAGAATTTTCTCCCCTTTGTTTTTCTAAATTTATGTTCCTTTCACCATAAACCCACTACCTCAAAAGCCAATTTCCACACATATTCATTAGGTTTCTGTTTGCATACATTAGAAAATTCAGGCAGTTCTTAGTTGATGTAGTCCCTCCTTGGTCACTTTATACTTCACATCTTGGGTCTTGCAGTGAATTAAATCTGTTTATAGATCTAGTAGCAAAATTGGGTGGAGAGGGTGGGCACTGTGGACATTCAGTGATGTCTTATAAGGCATCTGTCTTAGCCAATGACCTAGCAACACTCAGGGTGATAACTCATATACAGCGTCTTCAGGCATAGTTGGGTTAATCCCATCAGATACGTAGAAGGGATACTGGTTTTACTGGAGAGGGTGGCTTAGCAAAGGAAGGTAGAGTTGTTTCTTCAAATGGAAGTAAAAGGCCTGGTTCTCTTGTCAGGAGTCATTAAGCTTAACTTAATGGTCCCTAGGTTCCAAAGAGAGGTGACCCAATGGAATGCAGAAATCATCAGACAATCTCTTTGATATCTCAAGCGAGCAAAGTTTTGCTAAAGATAATACAGAAACGGCTACAATCATACATTGACAGAGAACTTCCAGAGGTTC
>NW_006409045.1:684982-687134 GCF_000296735.1 Chrysochloris asiatica | reverse complement strand
ACAACAACAACAACAGGTACCTGATTATCTACCCATATATTCCCATCCCAGGAATCAGATTCTCATATTTCCCAATTAATATCCTTACTTTAATATCAGAAACCATTTGAAGTTAGAAATTCAACTGACATAATTCACCTACTGCTAATACCAGCTCTGATGCCACAAGAAATAATGTTTTCTTTTAGATCATAAGTAGCAACTTTCAGGTCTTTTATGTGGTACTTGAGCTGTGAATCTGAAATCCTGAACTGATCTCTTTCTTTCACCAATTTTTCTCTACTGAAATCAGTACCAACAACCTAGCCATCCTATGGTTCTCATCCTGGCAAAATAGTAGAAAAGTACAAATATACAATTACCCAGAGCCTTGTCCTCACAAATACTTAACCAATTAGTGTAAGCATGCTTTGTGTTTCTATCGACACCTCATGCTATGGATTGGCAGTGTCCACTGTACTACTGGAGTCAGAGTCATAAGTGCCTTGAAGACAAGTCAGATTTGACAACCAACTCATAAACTCTATTCTTATAATGATAGAACTGCTTTTGGTGATAAATATCTTAGGCTGGGTTTTCTAGAAGTTTAAAAGTAATTAAGCATTTATCTGTATATCTACATCTCTATCTATATAGACAGAGGGATACAAGAAGATTCAAAACGCTTATTCAAAATGAAAGAAATGGAATAAGAAGATAAGGGAATTATCTTTTACAAAACAGCGCTTCAAAACGATCCTTTACCAAAAATATCAGTTCTGCTAATTTCATCTACATCTTATATATGGTCTCTGGAATAACTGTGTGAGTGTGTGGGTGTGTTTTGTTCCTGGAATTTGAAAATTTAAAAGGAGTTATTTATGCCATACCATACTACTTCCAAAACTAAATCCCAAAATGTGGTTAATACTCCATAGGAAAAATCAAACAGGTAAAAAGATGGTGTAGATAAGTGCCTGTGAAGTCTAGGCCAGCTAGGCATCAGCTGTGTCACACACATTATTGCTCCATATGGATTAGCAAATGTAAGAGGATGAACAAGGGGCTTTATTTCTTAAAATACTGACCTTTAATGATAGTCAGCTGTGACAGTTATTTATTGTCAAGTGCTTAAAGCAACAGAATTCTACCTTATTTCAAAAGTCTGCTTCATGCTGAGCCAATCTTGAGAAGCACAGGGAATCCTTATAATAAAGCCACCAATATATGAATAGACAGTTATTAAAAATGAACTTGGCCTGAAGCATAAAACATAATTAAGTAGAACTCTCCCATGATCTTTGCTTCAGCTACACCAGTCTTCTTTCATGTCAGCAGTTACCCTGTTTTTTTTTCTCTTAAGATCTTTGCTGGCCTTCTACCTAGAGAAATGTAGGTTTGCTTAATTATCCATCCTAGAAATATATTGGAGTTGCATGGCAACAAGTTGCTTAGAAGGTGCTCTCTTTATGAAATGACCACACCTGAGCTCAGCCTCCAATAGGATTAGGATCCATATATGGTGGCCTGAGAATATTTTCAATATTCCATTGATTTGTAGAACCTAAGCTCAGATTCCTTGTTACAAAGTAACCTCACTTTAGTTCCATAGCAGGAAAGCACAGAGAAGGAATGAGGTCCTTCTGAACAGCACAGTCCCTTATAATATGTTCCATTTATATGAGATGATGTTGGTGTTGGCCCAAGTGCTTTCACAAAGTCAGGCATAGAAAGATTCCTCCTCACATCTGGTCAATGTACCCTCAATTTAAAAAACTCAACTAAAATCCTTCTTTTTCAGGATTTCCCTAGTACTACCATTAGATCTGGTAGTGTAGTGGTTACGAGTCGGGCTGCCAACCTCAAGGTCAGCAGTTCTAAACTACCAGCGGTTCCGCGGGAGAAAGATTAGTCGTTCTGCTCCCGTAAAGATTTACAGCCTCGGAAACCCTGTGCAGGGTCACAATGAGTCGGAACCGACTCCACGGTACTTAACAACAACAGCAACCATTAGATCAGGAGCTCTGGTAGTGTAGTGGTTACGAATCAGGCTGCTAACCTCAAGTTCAGCAGTTTGAAACTAACAGCTGTTTCTTGGGAGAAAGATGAGGCTTTCTGCTCCGGTAAAGATTTACAGCCTCAGAAACCCTGTGCAGGGTCACTATGAGTCAGA
>NW_006409045.1:682276-684391 GCF_000296735.1 Chrysochloris asiatica | reverse complement strand
CCATACAGTCAGTTCTGACTCATAGAGGGGCTATGTACAACAGGACAAAACATTGCTTAATCCTGCACCATCCTCACAATTGTTATTATGTTTAAGACCATTGTTGCTACCACCATGTAAATCCATGTTATTAGCATTCTTCCTCTTTTTCCTTGACCCTGCACTTTACCTATCGTGATATCCTTTTCCAGAGACTGAACCTTCCCGACAACAGTTCCAAAGTACAAGAAACAAGTCTCCCCAACATCTCTTTGGAGACATTCAATGTTTACTCTTCCAAAACAAATTTTTTAATTGTTTCTGAAATCCATGATACTTTCAATATTCTTCACCAACCATAATTCAAATGCATTGATTCTTTTGAAGTCTTCCTTATTCATTGTCCAACTTTTACATGCACATGAGATGATTGGAAATATAGCTAAGCTGACTAAGGTCAGACCTTAGTCCTTAGTCATTATTATTTAACACTTTAAAGAGATCTTTTCAAGCAGATTGTCTCAATGCAATTCATCACTTAATTTCTTGACTGCTGGTTCCATGAACACAATTAAGTGATGTGGAATTCTCATTATTTGCAATGTTATTCATTATTTGTTATGATCCACCAGTCAAATGTTTTTACATAATCAATAAAATATAAGTAAACATCTTTCTGGTATGGTCTGCTTTCAATCAATATCCATCTGTGCTAGTAGTAACAGGCTTCATTCTACCTCCTTTTCTGACTAAGGCTTGAAATCTGGCAGGCAGGTCGCTAAAGATGTACTACTGCAACTATTTTTTAATTATCTTCAGCAAAATTTTACTTGTGTGTGATGTTAATGATATTGTTTGGCAATTTCTTAATTCTGTGGGCCACCTTTCTTGGGAATGAACATAAATATGGATTTCTTCTTAATTACCACATGGCTTAATTTTCAACTAAGCTGTAAATAGATAGATTTTGTTGTGGTTAAGTACCATCAAGTCAGTTCAACTTCATAGTGATCTTGTATGTAGTGTCTGAGGAACAACTGTTAGCTTTGACCCACTGATCTTGAAGTTAAGATAAGAAATTATTTGAGATCAAAAGGGAAACATTTACCTAAAGACAAAGTATGGAAGGGTTGGGAAAGATGAAAGAATGGTAAAAAGAAATATAGGGAGGAAGTGGAATAAGTGATTGTTATATTGAAGGGATCTCAATTGAGTTGAAACAACGTATATGATTTGTTGATTGTAAAACTGATGATCATGTTTATAACCTTCACTCAATTTTCAATAAAAGTTAAAAACAAAAGTACACCCTAGTAAAGGTCCTCCACTAAAGTATGTGTTTATAACCTTCACTCAATTTTCAATAAAAGTTAAAAACAAAAGTACACCCTAGTAAAGGTCCTCCACTAAAGTATGTCTCAGTGTCCCCTTTCTTGGAAACCCAACTCTGACTTTCTCAACCCCAGTTTCCTAACAGCTCTTAATATCATATCTTTCAGTTCAAAAAATAGCATCTTGGTGGGGCTTGATGGAGGCTAGGGTGGAGGTTCAGCCATACCACAGAATACCAGGCAAAGCAGATCCGGGGCAGAGCTCCAAAACTCAGAACCACATAGCTAGGAATAAATTAAAAGTTTGAAGGCTAAGACTATTGGAATTTGAAGCTGAAGTAAGAAATTGTGTGCTTTTGAATCTGCCAGGCTCAGAGACCAGAGCTGACATCTTGGGTGAAAAAAATGGCAAGACCAAGTGGGGGAGCAGAAACACCATGGAAAAACACCACAAGAACCTTGGCGCAAAGTTGGACAATACATTTTGTCAGTTTTGCTTTGTTCTGATTTTCCTTTTTTTTTGTTGTTTTTGGTATCTGGTCATTGCCCTCCCCAAACACACACGCTGTTTGTTCACCTCCATTCTGGTGACTAGAGGAGGTGCCTGAGTGAGCGGACACCCCTCACCCTCACCACTGGTGGGTTTTTCTGCCATGCATGCGCACAGATACTCAGCCCAAGAGCAGGCCCTGAAAATTTTTTTATTTTAAATATGGGAAAGTCCAGGACAGGACTGTAGAGACAGAAAGAGAGTTTAAAAACAAAACAGAATGAACATTAAATTAAAGCCTGAGGTGTAGCATAG
>NW_006409045.1:680506-681688 GCF_000296735.1 Chrysochloris asiatica | reverse complement strand
AATGACCTAGAGGTAGACCTGGACTACATTCTGGAAAGAGGGCAGGCCTTGGGAATGTCTGAGAAGGAATTCAGAAAAATGATTATAAAATGTTTCAAAACACTTTACAATGGAGTTTAGAAAAATAAGGAAAAAGTCAGGAAAGCACTACAGAAACAATCAAATAAGAAAGATACTACATTAGGAAAAATTCAAAACCTACAGAAAGATATCCAAATGATCAGTCATAGAATATCAGAAATCGACAATACACTGAAAGGGCAAAGAAGTAGAATAGAAGAGATGGAAGGCAGAATCAGTGAGCTGGAAGACAAATCTCTCAATACCACTAAGATAGAAGAACAAACACAAGAAAGGATAAAAAAAAGTCTGAAGAAGGTCTAAGATTCATGTTCGACAACATGAAGAGGAATAACTTAAGAATTACCAACATTCCAGAACAAGAAGAATCACACAAGTTCACAGAAGAAATAGTTGAAGAACTGCTGGAAGAAAATTTCTCTAACATTCTGAAAAGTGAAAAGATAAACATTCAAGAAGCTCAACAAACACCAAGAAGGATAGATCCCAAAAGAAAATCACAAGAGACATATCATAATCAAGCTCCCCAAAATAAAAGATAAGAAGACATTCCTGTAAGCAGCTATGAAAAGCAGAAGTGTTGCATGCAAAAGCAAGCAAGTTAGATTAAGCTCAGATCTCTCAGCAGAAACCATGCAAGCAAGAAGGCAATGGGAGCTTCAAGCTGATAAGAAGAAAGGGCACATGCATAAGTACACCAACACTTGCAGATAATACCTACTTGATCTGGCTTCAATGGCTGGATGATCAGAGCTCAAACAGAAGCAAAAAGAAAAGGGGAAAAAAATAATCTGATACAATTTGATGAACTTGACATGGACTTTTGGGAGCACTAGCTCAACAGAGTGAACATATCTTCACAGTAAGGTTCATTCCCACCTCCTCCAAACACAGAGAGGACATAGATGGGCAACTTGGATATTGGCTACCCAGAATGGGGGGAGGGGAGCTTACAGAGGCAAAAAGTGACTGGCTTACAAGATTTCAAGAGGGAACTTAGATCCAGAGGGTGTGGAGCAAGGTAGAATCTCCACTGAGTAGTGTCCATTCTGCCTAGTCAGGGCTGATGAAAGGAAATGCAGATAGGTCTCTTGCAATACA
>NW_006409045.1:675712-677011 GCF_000296735.1 Chrysochloris asiatica | reverse complement strand
GGCCAGGAGACATCAAGGCAAGTGGTCGGGTCCCCTCAGGGCAAACCCCCTTCCAAAACTAAGACTCAATGGGTATACACGCTCTGATTGGTGACCACGTTCGTCACCAATAAGGGGAAGTGAGGGAAAAGTAGCAATGAAGCTGCAAGCTAAACCCTCCAACATTCAATAGACTTCTGTGAACCCAGGTGGAGACCTGGTCGGCCAGCAGTGTGGCAAGACCTGGGGACTCTTCAGCCCAGAGTCAGTGACGTAGTCACAGAGGACTAGAGTGGAAAGTGAAGCATCCAGCTGATAAGAAGAGAAGGCATATGCACAAGAACACCCACACTTGCAGATAATACCTACTTGACAGGATGATCAGAGCTCAACTAGAAGAAGCAAGAAGAGGAAAAAAGGAGTAATCTGATACAATTTGAGGCACTTGACCTACACCTATGGATGCAGTAGCTCAAAAGAGGGAAAAAGTCTTTACAGCAAGGTTCATTCCCACACCCTCCATACACAGAATAGACAGGGATGGGCAACTTGGACATTGGCTACCCAAAGTGGCGGGGGTGGGGGGGTGACTACAAAGGCAAGAAGTGACTGGCTTACAACCTTTCAGGAGTGAACCTAGATCCAGAGGGCATGGAGGAAGGTAGAATCTCCACTGAGTAGTATCAAATCTTTCTAGGCGGGGATGATGAAAGGAAATGCAGATAGGTCTCTTGTGATACAATAGTGAATAATTGTTATCAGGACTGATTGGGAGGGCTGGAAATGTAAAGGTAGATGTTCTGTAGCAAGGAGGGGAGTGATTATCTTTGCACTCTAGGAGTGGAGGTCCCTAGGACCATCAAGGAGAAGAGCGGCGAGCGGGACCCTACCTAGAGAAGCAGTGATGCCAGAGATGGAGGCAGAGATGATGACATGGAGAGATGGGACTTTAGACCCAGAAAGGGAGAGGGGCTGTGTGGGGACAGCTGGGTTGGGGGTGGGGTGGGGGTGCAGGCTTGCAGGGTATATCCTTTGGTTGGTTGATGATTTATGGAGGGGACTGTAACCATGGCACTGAAACAATGTATAATAGCATGAATGTAAAACTAATGTTCTTCCATGTAATCTATCACTTAATTCACAATAAAACATTAAAAAAAAAAAAGAAAGAAAGAAAAGAAATAGGGTCTTCTTGTCCTTGTCTATGCTTACTTTAATGACACTTTTATCTTCTCAGGTAAGCAATTTCCCCTTAAAAATGTAAATTTAATGTGAAAATATTTGTTCTTAAACTGCTGAAATGATTTATTAAGGTTAATT
>NW_006409045.1:672165-675267 GCF_000296735.1 Chrysochloris asiatica | reverse complement strand
GTGGAAGAGTCCATTTTGTTGCATTTTGTATTGAGTTAATTAGATGACTTTTTATTTCACCTCAGTGTAAAAGGTCTGTCCTGTTAAAATATATGCTATTAACATCTCATAATAGAATGATTTCTAACTATATCTTATTATCTTATTTTTTTTCTATTTTATGTATCATTACCTAAATCTTATTGTCTTATCCAAATACTTTTTTTATTCCCATTGAATATTATGAAAATAATTATACAAAAGATATTTATTGAAGACTTACTTCACTGGAACATTATCCAAATGAAAAATTTCCCCATCCAATATGATTGGTTTGACAACTTTAATTTACAATCTTCCCTCACCTATTTGTACTCTCATCATAAATTTTTGCTTTTACTCTTAACAAAATATAGAAAGTACATTTAAATACCTGTTTCTTTCTTTTTTCACTAGAGAAGATACTTTCATGGATAAAATAAAATTGTGAGTAACTGCTAACTGCAGGCCCTCCAGAATATGTAGGCAATGTTTATCCCATGAGAATGGCTCTGCCTTTATGATCTCCTTCTGCATTCAAGTAATAGCCTTGATATTGATCTGTAGACTGGATATTCTGAATTTATTTATAGCTATAGTTGAGTCCTTAGGGATCTTCTCACCTACAAACATCACGTCTTTCTGCTTCTTGCATGTGATTTCTTAATGTGCTACAAGAGTCACTAAAAGCATTTCCCAAATATTACCCACATTAAAATATAAGCAAATCTGATCATAAATCTATACTCTCTGGTGCATCTTTTTCACTTTGGTTAATATTTTCATATCTATCAAAAGCCTCTGATACAAATTCCTGGATGCAAAGTCTTTAAGCATATTCTGTTAAAGCATGCATGCCATGATCTTTTCAATCAAATCAAGTAGTTTACAAAGATGTATAAGATAATATGTTAAGAACCAATGCCATCTAAGCGAACTACTTAGTTTGCTTTTACTTTTACTCATTATTTTCCAAGGATTTACAATTTTAGTCAAAACAATTGTGTTTTAATCAATGTGATGAACATTGTATTTAGGTGTTGGAAATCTGAAGATTAAAAAACGACACTGTCCATAGAATCAGACATTAAAAATCAGACCCACTCTGACAGTTTGGGTCCTAAGTGATCTCTAGTTTTGCTATCAGTAAAGCTTTTTCTCCAGGTTTATTTAACTTGAGATGGAATGAGGTGAGTTGTAAGATAAAGGTACTAGAGTGAGTGAAAAATTATCTGCACTCTGGCTGTAGAATTTATTTTAATCAACTTTTAGAAAAGACAATTAAATCATTGTTCAACATAATTTCCTTGTGTTTCAATACACTTTGTTGATCTGACAACAAGCATTTGAATTCCCTTATTAAAAAAAAAAAAGGTTTTAATCTAAATTGCTAGCCACTAATTCACCATCATCTTTACTTCTTTATCAGAGGGGAATATTTCTCCTAGAAGGATTGCTTGCAGGTTCACTAAACAGGTGAAAGTCCAATGAAGCAAAATCAGGACTATAGGGAGGATAATGTAACACCTCAAAATGAAGTGTTTGCAGAGTATCAACAGTGTGGGCAGAGGTTGGTGGGGGGATGTGCATTGTCATGCAAAAATCACAAGGTACTTGAATAGCAGTCCTCTGCTTTTAATCCCAAATTTAGGCTTCATCTCTTCAGTGAGCATCTCACCATAACCAACACTGTTGATTGTTGAACCATTTTCCTGATAATGTTCCAGTACTGGTGGTGGTGGTTATGTGCCCTGGAGTTGGAATTGACTCATAGTGACCCTGTACAGGGTTTCTGAGGGTATAAATCTTTATGGGAGCAGAAAGCCTCATCTTTCTTCTGCTGAACATTTGGTAGTTTTGAATTGCTGACCTTAAGGTTTGCAGCCCAATACATAACCTCTACACTACCAGAGTTCCAATACTGGCCCTTAAGGATCTCAGGAAATTGTAAGCATCAATTTTCCAGCTGATTGTTTACTTTTGAACTTTTTCTTGGTTAGGAATTGAAGATGTTTCCATTCCATACACTGCCATTTACTCTCAGGAAACCAAACAAGAAAATTGATGCTTACAATTTTCAGAGATACTCAAGGGCCAATATTGTAATACTATGAGGAAAAATGTTCTACAATTAACAGTGCTCATTACAGGGAGATGCTTATTGAAGAGTTGGAGCCTAAGCTTGGCATAAAAAGCAAAAGACTGCTAACCACAGGCATTATGATCTTGCAAGACAACGTACATCCCCACAACTCTGCCCACACTGTTTGTTGTTAATTGCCGTCAATTCCGTTCCAACCCATAGTGACCCTATGTAGTGTTTCTGAGGAGCAACTGGTGAGCTTGAACCACTGAGCTTGCAGTTTAAACAGCTTCGCAATCTAGTGCATTAACCCACAGTGCCACACCAGCCCACATTTTTTACACTGCAAAAACTTCATTTTGAGGTGTTAAAGAATCCTCCCTATATTTCTGATCTTGGTCTATCAGATTTTCACTTGTTTGGTCCCCAACTTCACCTCTGATGAAGAGATGAAGACAATGGTATATTCATGGCTCACAGCTCAGCCTAAAACAATTTTAATAAGGAAATACAAATGCTTGTTGACAGATGGACAAAGTGTTTTGGAAAGCAAGGAGATTGTGTCAAAATGATGTATTTGTCTTTTCTAAAATTTGAACACAGTAAATTCTACAGCTAGATTACAGATAAATTTTGACTCACTCTTATAGATAGGGGAAGAGTGAGTGTAAATCTTCTATAAACAGCTGTTATAGTTGCCATTTCTTCTTTCCATTTGAAGTAAGAGGGCAATCTGAAATTCATTGCACTGTATTTCAGGGCCCCCAATCCACTGTACAGGGTCGCTATAGGTCGGAACTGAATCTACGGTACTTAACAACAACAAAATCCATGGTGCCTAACCTATTTAACACAATATTTTCCTTTTTAATCCATCCTTTTTGTTATGTACTAAAGAAAACCTGTGCAGCAGATTTGCCCAATGCAATACGTCGTCTGATCTCTTGACTGCTGCTTCTGTGAGTGTTGATAGTTGATCCAAGAAGAATGAAGTCCTTGAC
>NW_006409045.1:664396-671618 GCF_000296735.1 Chrysochloris asiatica | reverse complement strand
CTAATGAGATGGATTGGCCAGGTGGCATCATTGATGGTGTCAAGTGTGGCAGCGGTAGTGAGGTTGGCCCAGGGTTGGACATTGTTTCGTTCTGCTGTGCATGGAGTCGCTATGAGTCGTTTCCAACTCGATGGCACCTGACAACAACAACAAAGAAAACCTACTTTGGAGAAGATGACAAAGATAGAGAATACAAGTTAAAGAAAATTGAGATGACAGCTGATGTCTATCAACATTTTTCTAAGTAATTTATAGATTGCAAGAACTGCTCTTAACTTGTTCAATAACTGCTTTTCCAGAGTTATGCTATAGTTACCATATGATTTATTTTCCTTTTCAAAAGGAGATCTAATCTGACCAATTGATAGAATTTTTTAAAAGATTTCTATTACAAAATAAGGTCAAGCAAGGTAACTTCTGCATCAATCAAATCCTTATATTTTCTTCAGTGTTCCTCAGGCAATAAAAAGAAAATAGAACAAAGTTAATAAATATTTCCTAAGAAGTATACCAAATGGGATTATAACAAAAGATATAGGGAGCACAATAGCTTGGTAGGAAAAGTACTGGACTGTGAACTACAAGGTTGGTGGTTCAAGCCCATCAGCTACTCCAAGAAAGAAAAATGAGTCTTTGTGTTCTCACAAAGATTTACATCCTCAGAAAGCTTATGCAGGGTCTCTATGAATTGGAAACAACTGGATGCCACTTAATAACAATAACAACAGCGTATGAAACAAATATTTTTAAAATGATAAACAATTAAAAATAAATATACCATAGCTCTTTTTCAACATTTATTTCTGCAGCATCAAATGTATTAATATAACATTTTAACCCTGATAATACACTAAACATACTTAACAAATGTGATTACTATAATAAGGTTTTATTAAATTGGTCCTATAAATTCTGCAGTTTGTATACAATTTGTATAGACCTTCTTTTGCCTTTAATCAATAATGCATGATTTTCATTTTTACATCCACAGTGTAGGAACACACTGGGGTCCCATATTTTCAATTTTCTTATTCATTACCACGGAGCTGGACTACAATGTGACCTGTCATTGCTGAAACAGATCTCATCTTAGATTCTCCTATCCTTAGAAACAATCTGAAATTCTGAGAAATGATTTAATCACACTCACTTGGTAGTTACCCTAATCAAAAGAAATATTTACACGTGGTACCAGTCTCACCTCATCTTTACTTAAGAGTAAACATTGAACATTTGATCTCAAATAGATGATTATTTTGTTTGTATGACTGTTTAACAAAAGGGACAGATATTGTTTACTTTATGAGCCAATCTGTTATTTCTTTGAAAGGTGACAGTCAGAAATAGTTACAGTTCAGTTTAAAGGGTATCTCAAGGTGACAGTCTAGGGAATTCCTCAGTTCTCTGATGCTCCAGTAACTTTGGTCATTTATAAAGATTTTGAGTTTTTTTCTAAAATTTTCATCCATTCTATCTGGGAACATCTATTGCAGCCCTGATCAGAACAATTGGTAGTGGTAGTCAGGTACCATCTAAACCTTCTGATCTCTGGATATGTGAGGTTATGAGGGCTCATGTAATAATTGATCTTGTAGACCATTTCTTCTTTGATTCTTTAGTTTCCTTCTTTCTCTTTTTCTCCAAATAAATAGAGACCAACAATCATATCTTAGATGGTCACTCTCAATTTTTTAAGACCCCATATTATAGTCACCAAAATCTTGTTGCTTATTGCCGTTAAGTCAGTTCTGATTCATAGTTACCTAGTATAGGGTTTCTGAGGAGTGGCTGGTGAGTTTGAACTACCAGCCTTGTAGTTCAAACTAACCTTGGGATCCAGTGCTTTATCCACATCTCTTACCAAAACAAGATATAGAATTAAACTTTATAGACTATGTACTTTATAGACTAAATTTACCAAATCATAAGACTATGGTTTTAAAATTTCAAATTGGATACAACATTTTGGGAGGTGTTTGCTTATGTTTGTGAGGTAACATGACTGGTTGTCTATATGCTTTATGATGTGTCAGTTTGTCATGCTGTGGTGGTTTATGTGTTACTGTGATGCTGTAGGTCACATATGGTGGACAGGTTACAGCAGAAATTTCAAACTAAGCCAGAATAGAAGGAAGGAGAAGCAGACTACATCTGAATGTTTAGCCATTGAAAACCTTATGAATGGCAGAACAGTGTTAGGCACAGTGCTACAAAATAAAAATATTTGAGCATGTTCTTCACTTTTGGTTTTCTAACTCCAAGGCTTTATATATACCACTGTAATACTTAACTTAGTCTTCTGGAGCTACCCTTTGAAATTTTCTGTTCAGCTCTTTTACTTCCTTATTTCTTCCATTTGCTTTAACATCTCTACATTGCAGAGTAAGTTTCAGAGTCTCTTCTGGCATACATTTTGGTCTTTTCCTTATTTCCTGTCTATTTAATGATCATTGGCTTTCTTCCTGTGTGATATTGTTAATGGCATTCCAAAACTCTTCTGGTCTTTGGTCATTAGTGTCTAATGTATCAAACCTATCCTTAAAATTGTCTCAAAATTCAGGTGGGATATTCAAGTTCATATTTTAGATCTTGTGGAATTGTTTTAATTTTCTGAAATGCCTGAACTTCCATATGAGTAATTATTTCACAGTCTGCCCCTGGCCTTGTTTTAAAGGTACTCATATAGAATGGAGGCGTCTCAGCTCTACTTTATAGGAATCAGTCTTGGGCTTATTTTGAATTTGGCCCTCTTTCCCTCTTGAGGAATCAACGAAAGTCAGACATGGTCCCCACTTAATTTAAGCATCTGTGATTATAAACAGGATTCATTACAATGGCTCCAGACCTACGAAATTATGAGGTTTTGTGAGAAAAAGAATGAAGGGTCATGGAATAAAATAATTCAGAGGAGGGGAGAGTTGCAGCTTCTGGAATTGAAAAAGGATAGATGATCTGTCAGGTTTAGGCCTACTGGAATCCACACTGCCAGGGGCCAATAGGTCATATACCAATGAATTGGGTTAGTTAGCATAGTGGTTACCAGAGGGGCTGCAAACCTCAAGTTAGAAGTTAGAAACTACTAGTCATTCAGCTGGAGAAAGATGAGGTTTTCTGCTCCTGTAAAGATTTGCAGCCTCAGAAACACCTCAGCACACCACCACCACTGTTACTACCAAGGAAGAAGAAAAGGTTAAACTTGACTGTTTTTGAAAAGTTTATTTATTTAACAGCCTTTGGGATATTTGTGTCTCCTCCCTGTTACTGTAAAATACACATGCAAGTTGTGGACAATAATAATAATAATAATAATAATTCTGTTTATTGTATTTTGGTAACCTCTCTTCTATTTTAACTACTTCCTGAAGTGAGTAAAGACTTTATGATCACTCTCTTCTTCTTTGACTACTTCCTGAAGTGAAGAGAGATCCTTGTGATCTTTCTCTTTTTCCTTTCTTAATATAGGAATGAGCACCTTAAAAATTCGAACTAGCCAACAGGGTAAGGGAAAAGATTGTGCAGTCAAAGGCCTAGCCAATGGGGTGAGACACAGCCTTGAGACTCATGTCAAGGATTAAAAACCCGAGTGGACTGCCCATTCAGTGTGCTCGCTGGTTTGTTCCTGTATGTACAGCTATGTGCACGCACCCACTTGCAGGAGTATATTTTGCTTTGCCAAGGTAATTTAGTCTCATCAAGTGTCTTTTATGCGACATCGAGATTCATTTTGAAATTTTAAGAAACAAGAAAGAAAGAGACGCGGAGAGATACATGGCTTCAACAGCAGGCAGGTTTATTGAGAGTAAACCTTGGGGCACTCAGTCATGAGAGACCAAGAACCTGCCTGTGTCTTACAGACTGGGATATTTAAGGAGGTGTGGTCCTAGGTACAGTTCTGGCACATTTCCAATGTGAGGTTATGGAGATTTTCCCGAAACCTGAAATTACCGGTGGGAGGGTCTCTTGGTTTAATAAAGACTTAAGCTTCCTGGAGACCTGGACCTTAAGCAGGACTTTATTCAGCACCACTTGGTGTAGCTGCAATGCCATTTTGTTCATCAGGAGCAGGGTCCTTCAGTAATGAAGATTGGAAATTATGATAACAGTGAATTTGTAAACCCACCTTCAGCCTATACTTGGATTGGATTTTCTCAAAAGGAAGTTAGAAGTTGCCTTGAAAAAAAAAAAAAAAAATTGGATTTTTGCTTTAAGCCTTTGTAGAGTATGGGTGAGCAATCATGAGTCCCACCCAGAAACATCAGATTTGGTACATTTGCATTTAAAAAGGCATGCAGACCATATCAGAATTGCTGGGATAACAGGAGATTTAAGCAGAGAACAATACAGATAGTGTGACCATTTGAATTTTGGAGGCATCAAGTAAAGGAGAGTCAGCCCATCAGAGAACATCTCTTCTAGGACTAAAAGTTAAAGGAAACTGGTAAATTGTATGCTCCCTGGTGAACACCAGGATCTACATGTGAATGGAATGGAGGGAAATGCAGCAATGGAGACAGGGGCTGAGTTTGAACATATTCTATTGGCACCCATTGACCTTGAGATAAGAAAAGCAGGAAAGCTAACTCATCAGCAGTTTGGGGAATTCTATGAACTCCTGAGCCCATGGGCACTGCCTTAGCCCATGGGAGCTAGGGATGAGTGTGAGGATATCAGCTGGCTTGAACTGCAAGGAGGTGTGTGAACTCCCAAACTTGTAGCTGGTACCCATTTGGCCTAGCTTTAATAGCTAGCTAGGGTTGAGCTGACCAGAAATTGACAAGATAACAATAAAGATGCTGGATATTGTGAGCAAATGTCAATTGCTACAATTTGTGGGACTGGACATTTACTTATGGATACAATTGCTAAAAATTCTAATCAAAAAGGAAGATTCTTCGTATCAAGGAACATACTTGCTTCCTGAGAGAATTAGGTTGATGATGCTGTTGTTGTTGTTAAGTGTTGTTGAGTCGGTTCCAACCCATAGTGGCCCTGTATATGGTTTCTGAGTAGCAGCTGGTGAGCTTGAACTGCTTACCTTGCAGTTCAAGCAGCTTTGATAGGGATGGGCAATTTAGACGTTGGCTATTAAAAACATATACCATGGATTAGGTTCCGACTCATAGTGACCTTGCACAGAGTTTCCGAGTCTGTAAATCTTTACAGGAGCAGAAAGCCTCACCTTTCTCCTGTGGAACGCCTGGTAGTTTCAAACTGCCGACCTTAAGGTTAGTAGCCCGATTCGTAACCACTACGTTACCAGAGCTCCTTGACTATCAAAAATGGAGGGCCACAAAGGCATGAAGTGGCTGATTTACAAGATTTCATGGGTGTGCTTAGTTTTAGAATAAGACGTAAAGGGAGAAACCCGACTGACTAGTTTTCCTCTTTTCCAGATGTGTCTACTGAAAGAGGTTGGATATAATGCTGATATGATTTCAATTGTGAGTAATTGTTAGTAGAATTAATTGTGATTGTCAAGACTGGAACTGTAGATGTATAACTAAAAAGAAGGAGGAGTAATCTTTTATTTCAGGAACAGACAATCCCAGGACCATCAGGAAGGAATAGCCTGAGTGGAGCTTGAGATCTCTGTCTGGAAAAGCTGTGACAACAGAGAGGGTGGCAGAGGCAGTGGTGTGGAAAAACAGAACAGCAATGGACTGAGTAAGACGGTGTGCCTATTGGTAGAAGGCTGGAGTGTAGAACGTTCTCTTTGGACATTTAAATGAATATATTTTTATGTTTTGTATGTGTGCATCAAATATTTTTAGTTTGTTCAATTGTGACATACAAGATGTAAATGGGGCCATGCAGTTTTGGCTGTATGTGCTTTAGTTTAGTTACATCATGTTAGGCACAAGAATGGCTTTACAATTTTCTTTATTTAGAGACTATGCATGTATTTATAGGCTTTGAGTTGAGAAGGATGGACTGTACGGACTAGGATTCTGTGTCAACTCAATTAGGCCAGGATTTCCAGAGGCTTAGCAGTTGGGATGTGCTTATATACATGGTGATTAAACCTAGTACAAGCATAGTTAACTCTTTGATGAGCTACTATGAGCAGCCAATCAATTGAAAGGATCTTTCTTTGGGGGCGTGGTCTGCTCCCAACATAATGCATAATGGACATGTAGAAGGGACTCTTGCTTTCTCTTCCATTGGGGATAAAAACTTCTCTTTATTGACATATACATTAAAAAATAAAAAATAAATCAAAAGACATATTATATTAGACAAATTTGCTGAAAAAGACCTCTTTAAAGTGTTCAATAGTAAATATATCAGTTTGAGGACTAAGGAGTACCTGACCCAATCCATGGTATTTTCGATTGCCTCATATTTATGTGAAAATTGGAGAATGAATAAGGAAGATAGAAGAAGAATTAATGCATCTCTATTACTGAGAAGCGTCTGCATGAAAGGCAGGGGGTCTGATTTGCATCTGTCTAATGGAGGGCGGCGGTTAAACTATGTGCGAGAACTGCGCAGACCTGGTGGAGATGTTAAATGAAATCCAGACCATGGAGCAGCAGGGTGAGAGGTGTCTGGAGACCAGGTCGATGGGGAGACGCTGCCTAGCAGGAAGAGACTGCAGGGGCCAGCCAGGCTGTCCGACTTACCCAGACGCAAGAGCGCCGTCCTAGCCTAACCGTTGGATCCTGGCTTTGAGGCGGGGTTGACCAACTTAGAGACCACAAGTGCAGCCCAAAACGTCTAACTACAACCAATCGCCCCTGCTGTTCTTCCGCCTCTTGACTGACATCCGAGTATGGAAATCCAGCCTTTGAGCCGGACTTAAGGGCCCTAGCACAAGGAGATTCTTTTTTAACAGCAACCACGCAACTGCTACTCGTCTGTCTATCATGTTGTGGTGGTTTGAATTGTTGTGATTCTGAGGGCTATGCCACCAGTATTTTAAATAACCAGCAGGGTCACCCATGGTGGACAGGCTTCAGATGAGCTTCCAAACAAAGACAGACTAGGAAAAAAGAGTGACAAATGACTTCCGAATCACTAGTCACAGAAAACTCTATGAATAGCAGAGAAACACTGTCAGATACAGGATCTGAAGGTGGGAAGGCACTCAGAATGAGACTGGGGGAAAAAAATGCCTCCTCAAAGTAGAGTTGACCAAGATGACCATGATGATGTGAATAGAGCAAAGCTTAGGAGAGAAATACTCACAGAACCTTCATTTGCTAATGGGCCACAAATCAAA
>NW_006409045.1:658274-661838 GCF_000296735.1 Chrysochloris asiatica | reverse complement strand
AATAGATCTATTTTGGAAGAAGTCAACCAGAGTGCTCCTTGGAGGCCAAGATGGCTAGGCTTCGTCTCTCATACTTTAGACACATTGTCCAGAGAGAACAGTTGCTGGAGAAGGATGCCATGCTGGGTAAGGTGGAGGGTCAGAGAAAAAGAGGGAGACCCCCAACAAGATGGATCAGCCAGGTGACATCATTGATGGCATCAAGTGTGGCTGCAGTAGTGAGGTTGGCCCAGGATCGGACATTGTTTTGTTCTGCTGTGCATGGGGTCGCTCTGAGTTGGTTCCAACTCGATGGAACCTGACAACAACAACAACATTACTTTGTTGGAAAAGAATATTGAAAGTACCATGGACTGCCAGAAGAACCAACCAATCTGTGTTGGAAGAAGTACAGCTAGAATGTTCCTTAGAAACAAAGATGGGTTGACATTGTCTTTCATACTTTGGATATATTATCAAGAGGGACCAGTCCCTGGAGAAGTACATTATGCTGATAAAATGTAGGGTCAGTTAAAAAGAGAAAGTTCCCCAACCTGTTGGATTAGCATAATGGCCACAGCAATCACATTAACAATTGTGAGATTGGTGCAGAATCTTGCAATGTTTCATTCTGCTTTGCATGGTGGTGGTGTTTATATGCTGTGGAGTTGGTTCCGACTCATAGTGACCCTGTACAGGGTTTCCAAGGCTGTAAATCTTTACGGGAGCAGAAAGCCTTGTCTTTCTCCTGTGGAACAGTTGGTAGTTATGAACTGCTGACCTTGTGATTTGCAGCCGAATTCATAACTACCACACTCACTATAAGTTGGAATCAACTTGAAGGCACCTAAAAACAAGTACATATGTGCAGGGCCCAGAAATATGCACATATCTTTGCCTACAGATGCAACTATATATGATCATGTATATTCACAGGTGTATCTTCCTATACGCATACATATATGTAAACACTCAAATATATTTTGGTTATTACTGTTACTGCCAAATTTTATGTACTAAACCATTTAACAATAATGTCCCTTATTCTTGTGTATTTCTTACGACTGTGACATCAAAATTGGAAGAAAACTCATGAACAACTTAAGATATTCAGATGACACAACCTTGATTACTGGAAGCAAAAAGACTTGAAATACTTACTGATGAAGATCAAAGCCCTCAGCATCAATTGTATCTCAGTGTATACAATGTCATTAAGTGTTGGAACCAATGTGGCAGCACTTAGCAATAGCAAAAACAACCCAGTCATTAAGGATCCTTGGTGGCACTGTGGCCTACTTAGTGAGCTGTTAACCTCAAGTTTGGTGGTTCAGACTTAGTAGCTGCCCTGTGCTGAAAAGATGAGGCTGATCCTATAAAATGCTAGAAACCACACTGAGCAGTTCTACTCTGTCCTATATAGTCATTATGAGTCAGAATTGACTGAATGGCAGTGGATTTGAGTTACCTTATCATTTGGTGAGAGTTACAAAGACTATGGCTACATGTTGTTGTTGCTGTGTGGTGCCATCGAGTAGGTACAGACTCAGTGACTCTATGTACAACAGAATGAAACAGTGCCTGGTCCTGGGCCAACCTCAAAATTGCTGTTGCGTTTGAGCCCATTGATGCTGCCATGGTGCCAATCTATCTCATTGGTGGTCTTCCTCTTTTTCTATGACCCTTTACTTTACCAAACATGATATCCTTCTCCAGTGACTAGTCTACCCTGACAATATGTCCAAAGTATGAAAGACAAAGGCTGGCAGTCCTGGCTTCCAAAGAACACTCTGGCTTTACTTCTTCCAACACAGACTTATTTGTTCTCTTTGGTACTTTCAATATTCTCCTCAAACACCATAAATCAAATGCATCAATTCTGCTACAGTCTTTCTTATTTGCTATCCAATTTCACTTGCATATGAGGTTTATTGAAAATTCCATAGCTTGCGTCAGGTGCACTTAAGTTCTTAAACAGATATCTTTGCTCTTCATAGGTCATATTAAGTAAATCACATTAGTCTGGTGGCTTGCATGTTCCAGTGATTTTGGAAGTTATGCCAAATACCAGCAAGTTCTCTCATGGTAGACATGTTTCAAATGAGCTTCCAGACTAAGACAGACTAAGAAGAAGGAGAGATAGACTACTTCCAAATATTTAGTCACTGAAAATCTTATGAATATCAGTGAAACACTGTCAGTGCCAAAATATTGAATACTGAAACAGAACAAAGAGCACCACAAGATTGTGAGATATAGTTCCAGAAAATGAAGTCTTCAGGCTGGAATGTAGGCAAAATATGAGCGAGGAAGAGCTGCCTCTTCAAATTAGAGTTGACAATAATGACACACATGCTGTAAAGTTTTCAAGACCTCCATTAGCTGATGGGGCACAACTCAACATGAGGTAAAACAGCTGTACACATCAATTAATAGTCAAAATATGGAATGCAGGAAGTACTACTCTAGGAAAATTGCAAATGTCAAAAATGAAATAGAATGCATAAACATTGATATCCTGTTGTTGTTGTTGCTAAGTGCCGTCGAGTCGGTTCCAACCCATAGCGACCCTGTACAGGGTTTCCGAGGCTGTAAATCTTTATGGGAGCAGAACGCCTCATCTTTCTCCCGCGGAGCAGCTGGTAGTTTCGAACTGCTGGCCTTAAGGTTCGCAGCCCGATTCGTAACCACTACGCTACCAGAGCTCCTTTCATTAGTAATCTGAAATTGACTGGTACTGGCCATTTTGAAGATCACACTCACCTGGTGTACTATGCAGGGAATGACAAATTGAAGAATGTCATCAGTTCCATCATCATAATTCAAGGCCTGTCTTAGAGAACAATGTTATCTGTCATTATATAATATCTATACAAAAATCAGTGAATAAAACTGTCATTCTAATTTACACACCAACCACTAAAGCAAATGATGATGAATGTAAAAAGATGTACAGACTTTTGCAGTCTAAAACTAATCAAACATGCAATCTAGATTATAATTACTAGTGATTGGAATAGAAAGATTGAATACAAAGTGGAAGGATCAATTGCTGGAAAATATGGCCTTCATGATAGAAATGATGCTAGAGATTGCATGATTCAAGCCTTGGTATTTTCAATAACATCACATATATGTGAAAGTTGGACAATAAAAAAAGAAAACTATAAATGAACTGATGTATTTGAGTTATGGTGTTGGAGGAGAATATTAAAACACCATGAACTGTCAGAAGAACAAATAAATCTGTGCTTCAAGAAGTACAGCCAGTATGTACCTTATAAGCCAGAATTGCCCTACTTCACCTCTCATACTTTGGACCTATTATCAAGAGGAATCCATCCCTGGAGATTCACATCATGCATGGTAAAGTGGAGGGTCACCAAAAAAAAGGAAGACCCAAACAAGATGGGTTAGCACAGTGGCAACAGTAATGGACAGAAGCTTAGAAATGATTGTGAGGCTGAGTATGATCGGGTAGTGTTTCATTACGTTGTGCCTAAAGATTTCTATGAAGAAAAACGTGGGGTCAGGATTGGAGGAAGACTCATTAACAACCTGTGATATGCAGATGATACAACCTTG
>NW_006409045.1:655976-657546 GCF_000296735.1 Chrysochloris asiatica | reverse complement strand
GAAGACCACCAACGAGATGGATCAGCCAGGTGGCATCATTGATGGTGTCAAGTGTGGCAGCAGTAGTGAGGTTGGCCCAGGATTGGATATTGTTTCGTTCTGCTCTGTGTGGGGTCTCTATGAGTCGGTTCCAACTCGATGGCACCTGACAACAACAACAACAAAGTCATGATGAGTCTGTACTTACCTGACAGTAACAACAAAACCCAAAGCAATCTATGCATATAACAAAAGCTCAATCCAGATTCCAACAACATCCTTTAAAGATATGAAAATCTTTATATATAAATGAAAGATATCTCAGATAAGCAAAGTACTGCATAAGAGGAATAACACTGGAGATCTCTTACTTGCTGATCTCAAAATTTACTATATAGCCATAGTGGTCAATACAGCCTGGTATGGGTACAATGAAAATACATAGATCAATAGAACAGAATTGAGAACCCAGAAGTAAATTGATCCATATACAGCCAATTTATTGTTAACAAAGGCCCAACACACATTAAATAGGGAAGAGACAGTTTCATTAAAAAATGGTTCTTCAAAACTGGCAATCAATTTGTAAAATAATGAAGCAAGATCCATATCTCACACCATATACAAAAAACTATTTCAGCATGGATTGAACATTTACAGGACTATAAAGATTGTTAATGAAATAATAGTGACAAATATAGGAGCTCTGATACATGGCATATATATACAACTAAACTTTGTAAAAAAAACAACAACACATAAACAGGTGAAGACAAAATAGATGACTGGGGCCTCCTTAAAATTAGAAATTTATGTACATCAAAAGATTTAACCAAGAAAGTAAAAAGGGAGACTACAGACTGGGCAATGTTTTTACAACAGCATATGAGACAAGGGACTAGTATCTAAAATTTTTATAAAACTGGAACACCTCTACAAGAAAAAGACCAAACAACCTAATAAAAATGGACACAGAACATGAAAAGACACTTTACCAAGGAAGACATTCAAACAACAAACATATGAATAATGTTCATGATCATTAGCCCTTGTTGTTGTTGTTAGGTGCCATTGAGTCGGTACTGACCCATAGTGACCGTATGCACAGCAGAAAAAAATACTGCCCAATCCTGGGCTAGCATCACAACTGTTGCCATGCTTGAGTCCATCGATGCTGCCACTTGGCCAATGCATCTTGTTGGGGGGTCTTCCTTTTTTTCTCTGACCCTCCACCTTACCAAACATGATATCCTTCTCCAGTGACTGTTTCCTCCTGACAATATGTTCAAAGTATGAGAGACGAAGCTTAGCCATCTTGGCCTCCAAAGAGCACTCTGGCTGCACTTCTTCCAAAACAGATCTATTGGTTCTTTTGGCAGCCTATGGAACTTTTAATATTCTTCTCCAACACCATAACTCAAAGGCATCAATTCTTCTATGGTCTTCCTTATTCACTGTCCCATTTTCATATTCATATGAGGTAATTGAAATACTATGGCTTGGGTCAGGCACACCTTAGTCCTCAAGTTGACGTCTTTGCTCTTCAACACTTTAAAAAGGTTTGTGCAGCAGATTTGCCTAATGCAATATG
>NW_006409045.1:653100-655841 GCF_000296735.1 Chrysochloris asiatica | reverse complement strand
GAAGGCTGTGCTCTTTGATCTTCATCAGTAAATGTTTTAAGTGCTCTTCACTTTCAGCAAGCAAGGTTGTATCATCTGCATATCACAGGTTGTTAAAGATTCTTCCTCCATTCCCGATGCCACATTTTTCTTCATATAACCCAGATTCTTGGATTATTTGCTCGCATACAGGTTGAATAAGTATGGTGAAAGAATACAACCTTGTTGTACACCTTTCTTAATTTTAAACCATTCAGTGTTCCCATGTTCTATTCAAGCAACAGCCTCTTGGTCCATGTACAGATTCCTCATGAGCACAATTAAGTGTTCCAGAATACTCAAGCTATATTGTCCATAGCTTATCATAATCCACACAATCAAAAGGTTTTGCATAGTCAATAAAGCACAGGTAAACATCCTTCTGATATTCTCTGCTTTCAGCCAAGAGCCATCAGACATCAGCAATGATATCCCTCATTCCACGGCCTCTTCTGAATCTGGCTTGACCCTCTGGAAGTTCTCAGTCAATGTATGCTTGCAACCGTTTCTATATTACCTTTAGCAAAACTTGGCTCACATAGGGTATCAAAGAAATTGTCCAATGATTTCCGCATTCCATTTGGTCACATATCTTTGGAATGGGCACAGAGATGTATCTCTTCCAACCATTCGGCCAGATAGTTTTCTTCCAAATATCTTGGCATAGATGAGTGAGTGCCTTCTGTGCCACCTCACTTTCTTGAAAGATTTCAGTGTTTGTTCCATCAATTCCTGGTGCCTTCTTCTTTGCCAATTCCTTCAATGAACCTTGGTCTTCCTCCTTCCGTATCATTGGCTTTTAATCATATGCTACCTCCTGAAATAGTTGAACATTAACCATTTCCTTTTGGTACAGTGACTCTTCATATTCCTTCCATCTTCTCTTGATGCTTTCTGCATCATTCAATAATTTTCCCAGAAAACCTTTCAATAATGAACGTCGAGGCTTGAATATTTTCTTCAGTTCCCCCAGCTCGAGAAATGCTGAGCCTGTTCTTCCTTTTTGGTTTTTTGATTCCAGATCTTTGCACATTTTATTATAATATTTGGTTTTATCTTCTCGAGCTGATCTTTGAAATTTTCTGTTCAGCTCTGGGACCTCCTCATTTCTTCCAATTGCTTTAGCATCTCTGTGCTGAGAGATGCAAATCAAAATCAAAATAACAATGAGATTGCATATCATACTCCCATTAGTAGTGCAGTTAAAAAATAAAACAGGAAACAGCAAATACTGGTGAGGGTGTGGAAAGACTGGGAAACTTTGGCATTGGCATTGCTGGTGGGACTGTAACTACTCTGGAAAACAGTAAGGTGCTTTCTCAGAATGTTGGAAATAGATAAACCTTATAACCCAACAATTTCTCTATTTGCTGTATACCTACAAACAATATGAGCCAGGACACGAGTAGATACATGCACACTAATGCTCAATGCAGCACTATTCACAATAGCAAAAAGATGGAGACAGCCTAGGTGCCCATTAATGGGACAATGGATAAACAAACTTTGGTACATATATTCAATAGAATCAACCTTGTAGAATAACGATGAATCTGCAAAAGACCTCGTAACAAGGATGAACCTGGAGGACGTTATGCTGAGTGAAATTAGTCAATCACAAAAGGACAAATATTGCATGAAACCATTATTGCAAAAGCTTTTAAGGTAACTGAAGGGCACTTGGACTGAGTGACCAACAGATGAGCCGCTCACTGATGCTGAATCCTCAGCCTCTTGGGGCTTGCAGGGACCCTATCTACCTTTGGAGAATGAGCCAAGGATACTCAAACCCAGAAGTTATTCTACATGCAGCCAAAGATATTCAAGGAGATGATAGATGGATATCTCAGCACAACAGATTTGTCCTGGATTGTAAAGACAAGAGCCTGAAGTACTTTTTTTTTTTTTTTTTAAGCTTTTATTGTGAATTATGTGTTAGTTTACATGGTGAACATTATCTTTACATTCATCCTATCGTATTTTGTTTCATTGCAATGATCACAACCCCCTGCATGCATCATCAAACACCCAAATGTTACACCCTACACTCCTGCATCCCTCCCCCAGCAGCCAGCAAACAACCCCTCTCCCTCCCTGAGTCCAGAGTACCCAGCCATTCCCTCTGTCCATATCATCTTTTCTGCCTCCATCCCTAGTCACTGCCTTTCCAGACACAGTCTCTCACTTTGCTTTTCTCCATTAATGGTTCCAGGAATCTCTACTCCTGGACTGCAAAATCAGCCTCTTCTCTCCTTTTGCTGTGAAACATTTACATTTACCTCCAACACTCACTGTTAGACCTGATAACAATCATTCCCTAGTGAATCAAAGGAGTCCTTTCCCTCTCACCTTTTATTAACCCCACCCAGTCAGGTTGGAAACAATTCAGTGGAGATTCTACCTTTTCCTGTATCCTCTGAAGCTAGGTTCCTTATTGAAAGCTTTTAAGCCAGTTACTTCCTACCTTTGTAGCCTCCCATTTTGGGTAGCCAACGTCAAACTTCCCCCTCCTGTTGCAGACCGTGCAGACCCGGTCAGGAGTTCGAGGCCCTGTGGGCTCAAGTGTTGCTGATCATACAGGCCGCTGGCTCTGAGGAACAGACTCTAGCCACCTAGCAGACATAGCAAGCTGTTTTTCATCTTAGTATCCAGTTAGGTTTATTATTAAGTGCATACATAAAGCCTTGATATCCACAGATAAATGTAATATTTTCCTAAAAGCC
>NW_006409045.1:629573-652362 GCF_000296735.1 Chrysochloris asiatica | reverse complement strand
CCAAGGGGTGGGAATGATCCTCACTGTAGAGATTTGTCCACTTCTTTGTCATACTGCATCCACAAGCATAGATCAAGATCATCCACTTATTGGGTTACTCCTTTTTTTTTTTCCCCATCCCTCTTCTTTCTTCCTCTAGTCATATTCTGATCATCCATCCATTGATGCCAGGTCAAATGGATACTATCTGCAAGTGTGGGTGTTTTTGTTCATCTCCCCTCACTTTATATCAGCTGGATGCTTCACACTCTATTTCAGTCCTTTGGGGCCATGTCTCTGCCCTTGGGCCCAGGAGTCCCCAGGTCTCGTCATACTTCTGGTTAACCAGGTCTCAATCCAAGTTAACAGGGGTCTGTTGAATGTGGTTGGACTTAGTTCACAACTTCATTGCTGTTTTTCCCCCTCTTCCCTTTATCAGGGACCAACGTGGTCACAGCAGAACCATATGCCTGCTAGTGCATTCCATTTGAGTTTCAGTCTTGTAAGGGGGTTTGCCTTGAGGGGACCTGACCACTTGCCTTGATGACTCCCTGGGAAACAGCTCGCTTTTTCTACTAGTAGCCAATTGGACTGCTGTTGTTTGTTTTTTTGTTTTCTGCCAGTCTTTCTTTCAAGAAGTATCTTCTGTTCTTGTAGCTGCTCCAGACTGGTCTGCTTGTCCTTTCATGTGGGAATGTCCCACCTCAGAAGATTCTGGATGATGATTAGGATTCCACCTTGTGCAGTGCAAAGGCTCTCCAGGGAGCCTCCACTGGGCAAGTTCTAGTCCCATTTTAGTTATTCCAAACAGTTATAGGATGAAGATGGACTTACAAGCATTTTCTGGTGGTGTTCCTGGCTATTCCTCTCTCCCCTTCAAGTGTCTATTTTACAATGGTAGCCAAGGGAAACCAAGGTTCAACAAACAGCCAAGCATCTTAACATAATGGCCCCACTTTTACCCATTCAACTCATGCCTCAATCTTTGTATCCAGGAGCCCCGTTGATTCACATTTGTGCTCAGATTATTATTTACCTGTGTCCCATTTAGCCCATGTAAACCTGCCTAGCTATTCTTCCTTCCTTATTTTTCCTTTCCCCTTCACCTTCTAGGTATTGCCCGCCCCCCCCCCCCCCAGCATCAAACTATCCTGTGTCTATTCCATACTCTGTAGTTCCACTATTCTGTGCCTATTCCCTACCCTGTGCTCCACCTTACCTTCCCTCCCCATGACCCCACCC
Source organism: Chrysochloris asiatica (assembly GCF_000296735.1). Taxonomy (NCBI): domain Eukaryota; kingdom Metazoa; phylum Chordata; class Mammalia; order Afrosoricida; family Chrysochloridae; genus Chrysochloris; species Chrysochloris asiatica. The sequence continues at coordinate 651,141 of NW_006409045.1, read as the reverse complement.
CCTACACCCCAGTAACCAACAACAAAACAAAAAGATAATAAAATAAAAGATAATTTTTTCCCCTTTCAGTGTGGGTGCTTCTTTTTAATTTTTTAAAAATAATGGCTCTATGCCATATTTCTCCTTTTGTGACTGATTTCACTCAGCATAGTATCCTCAAGGTTCATCCAAGTTATGCGGTGGTTTGCTGCTTCCTTCTTATTCTTCAGGGGAGCAAAGTATTCCATTCTTCCATAAATGGGCACTTAGGCTGTCTCCATCATTTTGATATTGTAAATAGTGATGCTATGAATATTGGTGTGAATATATCTACTCACGTTATGCCTCGTATTTCTTGTGGATAAATACCAAGTAGAGGAATTGCTGGATCATAACCTATTTCTATTTCCAACCTTCTGAGGAAGCGCCATAATGTTTTCCATAGTGGTTGGAGACCATTTTGCAACCCAGCAGCAATGTAGTAGTGTCTCAGTCTCTCCACATCTTCACCATCACTTATTGTCCTCTACTTTTTAAAACTTTGCTATTATTGCTGATGTGAGATGATATCTCATTGTTGTTTTGATTTGCATCTCTCTAATGGCTAGTGATCATGAACAAAACAACAATGGATAGTGATCATGAACATTTCTTCATGTTTGTTGGCTGCCTGGATCTCCTCCTTGGTGAAGTGTCTATTCATGTCCTGTGCCCACTTTTTGATTGGGTTATTTGTCCATTTCTTGTAGAGGTGTTGTTTGTTGTTGTTGTTAGGTGCCACTGAGTCAGTACTGACTCATAGTGACCTTATGCACAGCAGAACAGAACACTGCCTGATCCTGGGCCAACCTCACTACTGTTGCCATGCTTGAGTCCATCGATGCTGACACTTGGCCAATCCATCTCATTGGGGTTTTTTTTCTCTGACCCTCCACCTTACCAGACAGTCCTTCTCCAGCGACTGGTCCCTCCTGAAAATATGTCCAAAGTATCAAAGACAAAGTTTGCCCATCCTGGCTTCCAAAGAGCACTCTGGCTGTACTTCTCCAAAAATGGATCTATTGGTTCTTTTGGCAGCCCATGGCACTGTCAATATTCTCCTTCAACTCCATAATTCAAAAGCATCAATTCTTCTCTGGTCTTTTTTATTCACTGTCCAGCTTTTAAATGCATATGAGGTTATTGAAAATACCATGACTTGGGTCAGGTGCACCTTATTCCTCAAGCTGACATCTTTGCTCTACAACACTTTAAAAAGGCCTTGTGCAGCAGATTTGCCTAATGCAATACGTCATTTGATTTCTTGACTGCTGCTTCCGTGAGTGTTGATAGTTGATCTGAGAAGAATGAAGTTCTTGACAAGTTAAATCTTTTCTCCATTGATAAGAATGTTGTTTACTGGTCCATTGGAGAGGATTGCTTTACTTTCTTTACATTGAGATGTAGAGGTGTAGGTTCCTATACATTTTGGAAATTAGTCTCTTGTTTGATGTGTCATTGCAAAAGATTTTTGCCCATTCTGTGGTTTCATCTTTTACTGTTTTGATTCAGTCTTTTGATACACATAAGCTTTTAATTTTTAGTCTGTCCAAATCATGTATTTTGTCTATTTTTGTTTGTGTAAGTTTCAAAATGTTTGGTAGTCAGTGTATGCCCTGTATTAGAGCTCTCACATTTGTGCCTATTTTTCCATTGATGACCTTTATAATTCAGGGATTCACTTTTAATCTTTAATCCATGATGAGTTGGGTTTTGTATAAGATGTGAGGTCAAGGTCTTGTTTCAGTCTTTTGCATTATTGCTTTCCATTTCTGCCAGCATCATCTGTTTAAAAGACCGTCTCCTCCCCATGCAATATACTTAGGTACTTTGTCGAAAATAAGTTGCATGTATGTGGATGGGTAAATTTCTGGATTCTCAATTCTTTTCCATTGATTAATGTATCTTTCATTATTACCAGTACCAGCCTGTTTTGATCATTGTAGTCATGTAGTAAATTTTGAAATCAGGGAGTGAGGGATTTCCCACCCTTTTTTTCTTTTTAAGCAGTGCTTTGCTTATCCTTGGTCTGTTTCCTTGCCATATAAAATTTGTAATTGTTTTTTCCATCTCTTTGAAGAATGGTGTTGGAAACTGGATTGGGATTGCATTATATGTGTAAATTGCTTTGGGCAGTATTGACATTTTCACAATGTTAAGTCTTCCTATCCAGGAGCATGGTATGTTCTTCCATTTTTGTAAGTCTCTTTTGGTTTCTTGTAGTTGTGTTCTGTAGTTTTCTTTGTATAAATCCTTTGTTTCTCTGGTTATATTTATTTCTAAATATATCATCCTTTACATGGTTATATTGTTTTCCTAAGGAGCTCTGGTAGCATAGTGGTTACGACTTGGGCTGCGAACCGCAAGGTCAACAGTTCGAAACTACCAGCTGTTCCGTGGGAGAAAGATGAGGCTTTCTGCTCCCATAAAGATTTACAGCCTCGGAAACACTGTACAGGGTCGCTATAAGTCGGAACCAACTCCACGGCACATAACAATAACAGCAATGTCCTTTTCAGTACTTTTGTTATTGGTATAGAGGAATCCAACTGATTTTTTTATGTTGATCTTATACCCTGCCATTTGCTGAATCCTCCAATGAGGTCTAGTAGTTTTTTTTACTGAGTTTTTGGGGTTTTCTGTACATAGGATTATATCATCTTCAAATAGAGACAGTTTTACTTCCTCTTTGCCAATTCAGATGTTCTCGATTTCCCTATCTTGCCGTATAGCTCTGGCTAAGACTTCAAGCACAATATTGAACAGGAGTGATGACAAAGGGCATCCTTGTCTGGTTCCTGTTCACAGAGGGAAAACTTTCTATTTGGATTTTGCCAAATGCCTTTTCTGTATCAATCGATATGATCATGTGTTGTTGTTGTTGTTTTTTTCTTTTTTCTTGTTTAAATGATATATTACATTGATTATTTATCTAATGTTGAACCATCCTTGCATCCTTGATATGAATCCTATTTGGTCATGATGTATTATTTTTTTGATGTGCTGCTGGATTCTGTTGGCTAAGATTTTGTTTAGAATTTTTGCATCTATGTTCATGAGGGACATTGGTGTATAAATTTCTTTCTTAGTGATTTCCTTTACTAGTTTTAGTATGAGGATTATGCTTGCTTCATAAAAACATATTAGGAAGTTTTCTATCCTCTTCTATATTCTGGAATAATTTGAGTAGAATTGGTGACAATTCTTCCCTGAATGTCTGGTAGAACTCCCCAGTGAAGCCAACAGGATCTGGATTTCTTTTGGTTGGGAGTTTTTTGATGACCTGATCAATTTCTTCATTGTTATGCATCTGTTCAAGTGTTCTACTTCGCTCTTTGTGAGTTTAGGTAGGTCTTGATTTTCTAAAAATATATACATTTCTTCTAAGTTTTCTAATTTGTTGGAGTACAACTCTTCATAGCATTCTGGTATTATTCTTTAGATTTTGTTTGGTTCCATTGTAACATCGCACATGTGGTTTCTAATGCATGTTATTTGTATCTTCTCCCTCTTTTCTTTTGTAAGGTTTGCCAATGGTTTGTCAATTTAATTAATCATTTCAAAGAACCAGCTTCTTTGCCTGTTGATTTTTTCTATAGTTTTTCTGTTTTCTATCTCATTTATTTCTGCTATTATCTTTATTAATATTCCCCTTAGTGACAGTAGGTTCCCTCTGTTGGTCTGTTTCTAGTTGCTGGAGCTGCTGTGCTAATGTGTTAATTTTGATTCTTTCTTCTTATTGTTGATTTTTAATTTTATGGCATTGTGGTCTGAAAAGATGCTTTGTAATATTTTGATGTTTGTAAATTTATGGAGCCTTGCTTTGTGACTTTACACATGGTCAATTCTGGAGAATGTTCCATGTGCACTGGAAAAGAATGTATATTGTGCTGTTGTTGGGTTGACTGCTCTGTACACGTCTATGAGATCAAGTTGGTTGATTGTGTTGTTTAGTTCTTCTGTAGCTTTGTCAAAGTTTTCTGGTTGTTCTATCCCTTTTTGAAAGTGGAGTATTAAAATCCCCCCCATAATTGTAGATTTATCTCTTTCTTCATTCTAGTAGGATTTGCTTTATATATCTTTGTGCTGTTTTATTTGGAGTATAGATGTTAATTATGCTTATGTCATCTTGCTCAATTGACCCTTTAATCATGCAATAGTGTCCTTCCTTATCTCTTATGGTGGTTTTTGCCTTAAAGTTTATTTTATCAGAGATTAGGATTGCCACTCCTGCTTGTTTTTTTTTTTTTTTTTTTTTTATTGCTGTTAGCTTGGTATATTTTTTTACTATCCTTTAACTTTTAGTCTGAGTTTGTCATTGTGTGTAAGGTGTGCCTCTTTCAGGCAGCATATTGAAGGGTCTTGTTTTCTTATCCATTCAGCCATTCTCTGTCTCTTCACTGGTGCATTTAATCCATTGTCATTCAGTGTAATTATAGGTGGGTATGTATTAACTGCTATCATTATGTTAATTTTTGTAGTGCCATTTGCTCCTTTGTTCTGCATGCCTTCTTGTGTTGCATTCATGTTTTTTTTGTGTGTTATTTCTTGTCAGTTTCTTCTTTGTTTTCATGTTTCCTTGTTCTGCTTGGATCTTCATTTTCATGGCAATTTGTGAAGTATAATTTTCTTTGGGGTACCCTATAGTTTGTTAAGTTTTCCCTGCATTTAAGGCAGTCTATTGTATCATGCCATCTACTCGACCTCTTCACCACCTGGATCTCTGTTCCTATATTTTTCCCTTCTTTAATATTGTTAATATTTTGATCTTTGGTTAGCCTCACAGATTCTATGAATTCATTGCTTTAATTTTGCTCTATTCTGAATTCTGCTATCCATTCCAGGTTGTGTTGCCACGTCTGTCAATCTCTGGTTGTTATCTGTATGCTGGTTTTCATTCCAAAAAAATTCCTTTAGGATGTTTTGAAGCACTGGATTGGCTTTAATAAAGTCTGGATTGGCTTTAATAAAATCTGTTAACTTCTGTTTATACTGGAATGTTGTAATTGCACCACCGTATTTGACAGTTTTGCTGGATAGATGATTCTTTATTGGCAGTGTTTTTCTTTTAGAGTTTTACATATGTCTCCCCACTGCCTTCTTGCCTGCATGGTTTCTGCTTCTGAGAAGTCAGCGCTTAATCTGATTTGCTTGCCTTTGTAAGTGACACTTCTCTTTTTCCTGGCTGTTTTTGGGATTCTCTCATAGTCTGATTTTGGAAAGCTTGATTATGATATATCTTGGTGATTTTCTTTTGTGGTCTATCCTTCCTTGGGTTCATTCAGCTTCTTGAATGTTTGTTTTCTTGTCCTTCAAGATGTTAGGAAAATTTTCTTCCATTAGCTCTTGAACTTTCTCTTCTGTGGACTTCTGTGATACTTCCTGTTCTAGAATGCCACTGATTGTTAAATTATTCCTTTCCATGCTATTCAGCATGAATATTAGTCTGTCTTCAGATTTTTTAATCCTTTTTACTGCTAGCTCACCTATCTGAGCAGTATTGAGAGATTTGTCTTCCAGCTCGCTGGTTTTGGTTTACATCTCTTCCATTCTGTTCCTTTGCCCTTTAGTGTATTGTCCATTTCTGTTATTTTATTATTAATCATCTGGACTTCTTTTTGCAGGTTTTGGATTGTTTCCAATGCCATATCTATCTTGTTTGATTGCTCCTGTAGCACTTTCCTGACTTCTGTATTTTCCTCCACCCCTTTTCAGAGCATTTGAATTTGTTTCCATATTACTCTTCTGAATTCCTTCTCAGGCAAATCCAGAGCCTGCTCTTCTATTGAAAATTCTGTATCTGCTTCCAGCACATTTGTCTCAGTTACTTTTTTTCTGTTTTTGGACATATGTTGATATCTTTAATTGTGTTTTCTTGGACATTATCAACAGTTATGTGAGTTTTTAATGCTTAAAGGGATGTATGTTGCCTTTTGTTAAGCTTTCTGAGCATCTTCTGGTGGATATGATCTTGAGACAGGCTTCCCTTTTCATGTGTAATGTCTAGCAGCTGGTTTTGGCTCTTTTCCAGATGGTTGTGTACCACAGGGTATGCTTGGCTATATGGACACAGTTGCTGTCTCTTCTTGGGTAAGGTAGGGAGAGAAATTCCTGTCCCTGGAAGAAGAGTGAGACCAAAAGGACCAGTGATAGAAACAATATAAAAGCAGAGACAGAAACCACCAATCAGAAACAAAAATAAGGTTGTGACTGACACTGTTCACTGGTCTTTGCTGTGCAAAGGGTCCTGCCTAGGTAAACTATGGGGCAGGTTCCCATGGGTCAAAACATCATAAGAGGCAGCCTCCGGGTTTCCTCTCTGTGCCATTGGAAAACTGTGGGTACAAAGCTGGACCCTTTTGGGGGTGTGCTCCCACCCACCTGAAGGTGTCTAGACTGTGTAGTGAGGTCGTGATCAGGGTGAAGAGGAAAGATACGTGAAAGATGAAAAATCAGTCACACATCTTCCTTTAGATACACTTCAAGGCTTCTAGAGCTAAGTCACTGACTCCACTTGACTGTGGCCCTGCCCTCCAGCCTGAGGACTTCTGGCTGCTGGCTGCTGTGGCTGGGTCGATTAAAAAATCACCATATTTGCTTTCACCTGCAGATTTCTCCTCAATGGGAATTGGGACTGGTGGATGCTTAAACGAGATCCAAAGCTCTGCAGTTTTTCTGCAGACTGCTCTTTCTCTGCTTTTTTGTGGGTTTTGGCAAAGGAGTTTTCACTGTCTGTGTCTGCTTCCGACCCGCCCCCAAACCGGAAGTCCTAATGTACTATTTGTGGAAGAGTTTATCTCTGTGGTGCAGTCAAAGTAGCAATACAAGATATGGTGAGAACTTTCCCCCCTTGCTTCATGTATTGAAATTTGAAATTGTAGGAGATACAGCTGGTTATGAACCGGGCTGTGAACCACAAGGTCAGTGATTCAAAACTACCAGCTGCTTCGTGGGAGAAAGAGGAGGCTGTCTGCTCCCATAAAGATTTACATACTCGGAAACCCTGTTCAGGGTCAGAATCGACTCTATGGACTTAACAACAACAACAAGAAGATACAACAAGACATGTTTTCTGGAGAGTAAAGAATGGAGAATTGTAGAACATTAAGCCTAAGGCCATTATTGTATGGGTAGGAACAAATAATCATGAAAATACAGCAGAAGAGGTGGCAGGTGGGATCCAGGCCATAGTACAACTTTTCAACACAAGGCAGCCACAGGCCAAGGTCTTGTATTATGTTTATTACCTTCAGGTTAGAAGCTCAATCCTGTGAGGCAAAAGAATGCCAAGGTGAACCAGCTTCTCAAAGATTCTCTGCCAAAGTTTGCCAATATTCAGCTCCTGGGTACAGACGGGGGCTTTGTGCACTTGGACGATGCTATCTCCTGTCATGACATGTTTGATTTTTTGCATCTCGCAGGAGGGTTTGTGCAAAGATCTGCAAACTTCTCCATGAACTGATCATGCAGTTGTTGGAGAAAACACCTGAGGAGAAGCAAACCACTGTTGCCTGACTGGCTCCCATCAGTGTACGTCCCATCACAGCTCCCTTCCTTAAAGCAGTTAGATTCCTGACATGATACAACCCTCCTCTTTCCTAGAGGCACTGTGCACTGTAGAATGTTATTGGATGTTCTTTCTAGTGTTTGAAAGAGAGGAAGGATTTAAACTGATCCTGTGCATGAAAGGTTTGTTTTACACAGGAGAATAATTAGCCAAGGAAGATTGTTGTTTAAAATTCATTTGAAATCCCACGAAGACTTTTATTTGTTTGTGTGACATGTTCATTGAATTATCACTTTTTCGTAGAACAACATCAGCCTAAGTAAAAAACAGTATGCAGATTCTTTTCTTGGCCTTTCTTTCTCTGGATTATGTTATGTACAATAATCAGAATCACACCCACTTGACTTTTTAAAACCAATATTTTTTCCAGTTACGGTTTACATTTTAGCCTTTTTGCTTTATTCTAAATGTAGCCTCAAGTTTTTGTAATGAATACATCAGATTGAACATGATTGCCATTCAGATGTGGGAGATGTTTATAAAGATGCTCCACTTAATCTTAGTAGTGAAAAGCAAGGTTTGTCCCATTTGGGGGCCCTTTGGAGGGTTGTGCTACTGAATATCATGTTTAGTAGGCCCATGTATGTGGACTTTCCTCCTCCCTCCCCCCCCCGTTTTTATTTTTTTTTGGGGGGGGTACCCTTGTTGACATTACAAGCTTTTAACCCAGTTTTGACCTGGGAGCTCTGTTACTAGAAGTGTAAATCCTCCACAGTTACTCATGATGCTATTACTACTATGTAAAACATTCTTGTATGGTGTTCTGTACTACAGAGTTTTGTTGTTGTTGTGAAGTGTCATCAAGTCGGTTCCGCCCCATAGCGACCCTGCATAGGGTTTCCGAGGAGCAGCTGGCGAGCTTGAACTGCCAATAGTACTGTTCATATTCAGAGTTCTGATTGGTTAATTGGTTTGTTTTCTCCTTAAGTTCTGTCACAATTTCCCCTTTTTGAGGGGTGAAGGAGAAACCAGAATTCTGTTTCTTATTCCATATGGTCTGCATTATTTCAAGTTTTATGGTCTTTTAAGGTGTATTTTTATTGGCTTAATTTTTAAAGTATGTCAGTCCCCCCAAAATGTGTCCCTTTCCCATAGGAAAACAAATTAAGATGTTCTTTAGAGCAGATGTTCTACCTTTTGTCACATCATTTCTTTAAAGAAATTTAAAAATTGTTCGGTTTATAATATAGAATTAGAAGATATATTGTTGTTGTTGTTAGGTGTCATTGAGTCGGTACCAACACATAGCGACCCAATGTACAACAGAATGAAACACTGCCCAGTCCTGGGCTAACATCACTATTATTGCCACCCTTGAGCCCATTGATGCTGTCACTTTGCCAATCCATTTCGCTGGGGGTCTTCCTCTTTTTCTCTGACTCTCCACCGTACCAAACATGATATCCTTCTCCAGTGACTGGTCCCTCCTGACAATATGTCCAAATTATGAGAGACAAAGATTGGTCATCCTGGCCTCATATTTGAAAGGAGTAAAATCTTCTCTCATTTCCAATGTCTCCTGTCTGCAAAAATTCTCAAAGTAAGAACTGTCATTCTTGTAAAGACTAAGTCAAAGTTTTTATTGTAAGAGCATTTGTTGAGAGTTCAGCAAGACTCAAGGCAGCACTTTATAGACTATCTTTAGCTTGACCAAAGAGATTATAATATTCTTAAAAGTGTTGCTCCACAGTAGTCTACCACATTCAAAATAGAGTAAGGAGAGCTCTAAAAATAATTTTGGATGTCATTTGGGGGGCACAAAGTGAAGTTGAATGAGATTCATGAACAAATAGCAACTTTTATAACAGTTATTCTGGAAAATATCACCACCATTGAATTAAGAGGGACTGAGACAATATAAAATGAAACATAGTCTCTGAGCTCCATCTTTCTACAGGCAAAGAGTGGGCTAATAAATCTTATCAGTCCAAATATGGGCATTACTTATTGAAAAGAAATACTCTCTCAGGGTACTTAGTCAAGTGATATGGAGATCAATGAATTCAGGGGGGAAAAAAACCTTCAAAGCTGGGCATAGTCAACGAACATTCTCTGTTCAGAGTAGGGGTTTTGTACACAACGCCCTGATGGGTTTCAAAAGTAGTATGGTCTTGTAACTCATAACTGTCTCTCATTCCTCCTGCCTTTTAATGCAGTTGTCCTGTCTCTGTGAAATCATTAGATATAGTAGAGTTGATAATTATCATTTAAGGATGCCCCTAAATCTTCTTTCACACACTGGCCAAGTATAGATCAAAAGATCATGAAATTATGGGCTTTGAGACAAGTTTTTATTGAGAGAGTGCTCTTCAAGAGACAGCCTGAATGGGAGTGAAAAAATTAAAAAAGGGCAAAGAATGAGTGTGGTTTGAGGTAACTTAATCCATCATCAGTATATGGTGTTTAAAGCATACAACAAAGCATATTTTGAGGCAAGGAAGTTGAAGGACAATTCTCTAGCAAAATGTCAGCTCTTATCAGCAAACCTTCATAGTAGCTGAGAGATGGGTATACCTACCAGGTGAAAAGGACATGGTGGTGGGGGTGGGGGTGTGTCCTGGAGTCAGTTCCAACTCATAGTGACCCTTCGTAGGGTATCTGAGGCTGTAAATCTTTATAGGAGCTTAAAGCCTTACCTTTCTCCCAAGGAACAGCTGGTAGTTTCAAAGTGCTGACCTTGAAGTTACAGCCCTACTTGTAACCACTATACTACCAGAGCTCCTTAAAAGGAACATTGTTGTATAGGTCTATGCATTGGCAAAATGTTTTATATTTTGGATTGCAATATTCCCATTTGCAAAGCTCTTAAGTGCTATGATATATAACCCTGGGTGGTACAATTACTAAAGTGTTCAGCTGTTGACAAATGTTGGTGATTTGAATCCACCCTGAGGCACCTTGGAATAGGCTTGACAATCTACTTCTGAAAAATGGAAACTACTATGGAGCATGGTTCTACTCTTCTACATATGGGGTCTCTATGAAGTGTAATTGACTCAAAGCCCTTTTTTCCCCAATATTACATGATAATTAGAAAAGCCATGTACTGTTGATAATTGTTTGATGTATTTTTGACTTTAACATAACTGCTTAAAATCAAGTGTTTTTAATATTTTATACTTTTATAAATTACTCTTTTAAAATATATTTTATATACTCATTTAACAAATATTGATTTCCTAACATGTTTGATAGCCTGCTACATGTTGAAAACACAAAACCAAAAATATACAGTTTTTGTTCATTTACAACTACAGTTTAATATCAGAGACTGACTTAGAAGCACTTTATTATAAAGACATTTTTGAAGAAAATAATATTAGCACTGAATAGATGTTGAATGACCAAAAGTAATACTGATAAGTAATATAAGTAATGAAAAACATTTGATTTTTTAAAAATATCTTACCAATGGTATACTAATACAGAGCCTAGAAAATGCTAAATGATTAAAATTGTGTTTGTATAAAATCATTCAGCTACTAGTAATCCATCGTATTCAAAACTAAATTATGCTTATTAAATGAATGGCAGATCAACAAAGTAAGTACTAGTGTCCATGACTCAAATAAAAATTTGAAACCAATATTTGCTGAACACCTACTGAGCAAGTTTTGTATTGGTGTATAACAAATGTCCCTAAAAGCTGTAGCTTAAAAGCATATCCATTTAGCATTTAGCAGTTTCTGCCATTTCCAAGTCCATACCCTTGGTGTTCTGTGTGACTGTAATGCAGAAGAATTCTAAGCACCACTCATTTGTCAATTTATTGTACTTTGGTGGTTTGCATGTTGCTTTGATGTTGGATGCTATGCCACTGATATTTCAAATGTTAACAGGATCACCCATGGTGGACAGGTTTCAAAGGAAAGATCCATACTTGTGCACATTTCAAAGCAAGGTGAGACTTTTAGCTCCTGTAAAGATTTATAGCCTTGGGAATCCTATGCAGAGTTGCTATGAGTTGGAACCGACACCACGGCACACCACCACCATCAATAATACCACATATAAGTAAATTTCTGCTGAAGATAGTTCAAAAAGAGTTGTATCAGTAAATCATCTGGGATCTGCCAGAAATTCCAGCTGGATTGAGAGGAGGATGTGGAATGAGGGATATCATTGCTGATTTTAGATGGATCATGGCAGAAAGCAGAGAATACCATAAAAATGTTTATCTCTGTTTTATTGACTACACAAAAAGGATAAGAATTCCAGAACATTTAATTGTGTTCATGTTGAGCTTGTACAAAGACCAGGAGGTTCAAACAAAGCAAAGGGATAATGCTTGGTTTAAAATTAGGAAATGTGTGCACCAGGATTGTACTTTGTTTTACCATACTTATTCAACCAATATGCTAAAAGAACCAAGAGATCCGTTTTGGAAGAAGTTCAGCCAGAGTGTGCCTTAGCGGCCAAGATGGCCAAACTTCGTCTCTCATACTTTGGACATACTGTCAGGAGGGACCATTCGCCGGAGAAGAATATTATGTTTGGTAAGGTGGAGGGTCAGAGAAAAAGAGGAAGAATCCTAATGAGATGGATTGGCCAAGTGTCAGCATGGATGGACTCAAGCGTGGCAACAGTAATGAGGTTGGCCCAGGATTGGGCAGTATTTCGTTCTGCTGTGCATAAGATCGCTATGGGTCGGTACTGACTCAATGACACCTAACAATAACAACATTCGATCAGTATGCTGAGTAAATAATATGAGAAGCTAAACTATATGAAAAAGACTATAGCATCAAGATTAGAGGAAGACGCTTTAACAACCTGCAATATGCAGATGACACAAATTTGCTTGCTGAAAACAAGAGCACATGAAGCATTTACTAATGAAGATAAAATAATGCAGCCTTCTATATACATCACACCTCAACATAAAGAAAACAAAAATCCTCATAACTGGACCAGTAAGCAAGGTCATGATAAATGGAGAAAAGATTGAAGTTGTCAGGGACTTCATTTTACTTGGATCTATAATAAATGACCAGCAGTCAAGAAATAAAATGATATAATGCATTAGGCACAGCAGTTGCAAAAGACTTCTTTGAAGTATAAAAAGCAAAAAAAAAGTCACTTTGATAACTAAGGTGTGTCTGACCCAAGGCATGGTATTTCTAATTGCCACATATGTTTGGAAAACCTGGATAATGCATAAGAAAGACCAAAGGATAATCAATGTCTTTAAATTATAGTGTCAACTAGTGGTGTTATTAAGTGTCCTGCAGTTGGTTCTGACTCATGACAAACCTGTACAGGGTTTCCAAGGAAGAGCTGGTTGGTTTTCACTTCTAACCTTTTGGTCAGAAGTCCAATGGTTTTTCTGCAGTATCACACCAGAAGTCCATAATATTGGTAAAGAATATTAAATATACAATGAACTACTAGAAGAATGGGAGAAGTACCACCCGATTACTCTTTAGAAGCAAAGATGAGATTTTTTTTTCTCTCACATACTTTGGACCATGTCATAAAGAGAGACCAGTCTTTGGAGAGAGATATCATGCTTTGTAAAGTAGAAGGTCATTGATAAAGAGGAAGACTCTCATTGTGATGGATTCACACAGTGACTGCAACAATGAACTCAAACAAGACCTATTGTGAGGATAGTATAGAACTGGCAGAGTTTCATTCTGTTTGAACCAACACAAAGGCAAATAAAAACAACCACTATCATGTTGAAGAATGAAGAGTAGATTAGCAGAACATTAGTGATTAGCAATTATCACTAGCTTATATCTCTAGATAATAAACAGCATGTAAGTGTGGGTCTTCAGTAGATCAGTGTTTGTGTTATGGATGCTGCAGGCTGTGAAGAAAGGAGTTTAAGATCATGTGGATTTTTAATCACATAGGCATGGATTTAGGGTCTAGGAGATTTAAGAATATTTCAACTATTTATGGGTCCTATATGGTTTTTAAATAGTAATTATTATTCACAGGCAATAGAGCATAACCTGTATATTGACGATGTCCTGCACTATCTCATAGTGCTTCCCTGTGGTAGTTAAGGTTTTGTGTCACATTCACTGGGCAAGGACCTCAATGAAATCAAACAATCATGATATAATTATTCACCATGATGAGATTTGCTGTGATCAGCCAATCAATTGATGAGAAGCCACTTCCTCAAGGGTGTATTGTTGTTGTTAGGTGCCATCGAGTCAGTACCCACTCATAGTGACCCTATATGCACAACAGAATGAAACACTGCCTGGTTCTGAGCCAATTTCACAATCATTGCTACACTTGAGTCCGTTGATGCTGCCACTTTGCCAAACCATCTTGCTGGAGGTCTTCCACTTTTTCTCTGACCCACCACCTTACCAAACATGATATCCTTCTTCAGTGACTGGTCTCTCCTGACACTATGGACAAAGTATGAGTGACTTTTTCTGGACATCCTGACTTTCAAGGAGCACTCTGCCTGCACTTCATCCATCAAAGACCTATTTTTTCTTTTGGCAATCCAATCTTTCAATATTCTCCTCCAACACCATATCTCAAATGCATCAATTCTTCCACTTTCTTCCTTATTTACTATCCAGCTTTCGCATGCATATGAGGTTATTGAAAATACCATGGCCTGAGTCAGGCATAACTTAGTTCTCAAACTGATATCTTTGCTTTTCAACACTTTGAAGAGGTCTTGTACAGCAAATTTGCCTAATGCAATACATCCTTTGAATTCTTGACTGCTGCTTCCATGAGTGTTGATGGTTGATCAGAGAAAAATAGTCTTTGACAATTTCGATCTTTTCTCCACTGATAAGAATGTTGTGTATTGGTACAGTGGTAAGGATTTTTGTTTTCTTTACATTGAGATGCAATCCATACCAAAGGCTATGGTTTTTTATCTTCATCAGTAAGTATTTTAAGTCCTCTTCATTTTCAGCAAGCAAGGTTGTATCATCAGCCTATCACAAGTTGTTAATGAGTCTTCTTCTGATCTTGATGCCAAATTTTTCTTCATATAACCCAGCTTCTCAGATTATTTGCTCAGCATACAGGTTGAATAAGTATGGTGAAAAAATACAACCCTGTTGCACACCTTTCCTAATTTTAAGCCATTCATTGTTCCCATGTTCTGTTCGAACAACTGCCTCTTAATCTATGAACAGGTTCCTCATGAGCACAATTGAGTGCTCTGGAATACTCTTACTTGGCAATATTGTCCATAGCTTGCCATGATCCACACAATCAGAAGCCTTTGTGTAGTTAAAAAAGCACAGGTAAGTATCTTTCTGGTATTCTTTGTTTTCAGCTAAGTTCCATCTGACGTCAGCAATGATATCCCTCATTCCATATCCTCTTCTGAATCCGACTTGAACCTCTGGAAGTTCTCTATTAATATATGGTTGCAGCCACTTCTGTATTACCTTCAGTAAAAATTTACTTACATGTAATATTAATGCTATTGTCCAATGATTTCCTCATTCCATTGGGTCACCTCTCTTTGGAATGGGCACAAATACTTGTCTCTTCAAATCATTTAGCCAGGTAGTTGTTTTCCAAATTTTTCGGCATAGATGAGTGAGTGCCTCCAGTGCTGCCTCAAGGATGTGGCTTGCTTCACATGTTGGACATTCAAGTGAAGTATCCTTCCTCTTGTGCTAGATCTGGATTCTGCATCTGGCTCACCATCCAACCTCTGATCTTTTGGACATGTATTGGCCAGTTTTGTTGCCTGCTGATCCTGGGAGTCATTAGCAGCCATACTTGGCTGACTTGCCAATCATGGTTCATCAGGAATGCAGCTATATATGTGTGCCTGACATCTGACCACCTGACTTGGATCTTGTCCACCTCTACCATTGTGTGAGCCATGTCCTTGATATAAAGCTCTCTTTATATTTGCATATATAAACTTCACTGGTTTTACTTCTCTGGAGAATTCAGACTAAGGCATTGCCCATTTTGGGTTTATATTTAATCTCTTGAGAAATTTCAGACTTCATTCTTTTTCTAGAAATTACTTCTTACAACTCTAAAAAATACAAATTTTCTTAAATAAAGTTATCTGTATGTTTCTCTCGTGATTTATTTTATGCTTTGTTCTACAAAGTTGTTGTTAAGTACTGTCAAGTCTGTTTTGACTCATAATGACCCTTTATAGGTTTCCAATGAGCAACTGATGGGTTTGAACCATGGCTGAACTTTTGGTTAGTAGTCCAATACTTATCCTTCAGGGCCATACCAGGCAGCAAAGTTATCAGTATGTAAATTTTTACCATTTTGTACTATGTACTCATTTTATAGTAACCATCATCTCATGTTAAATCTCAGAAATGAATCTGGTATGATCTTAATACAAATTGCTGATAATTTAATGGAATCACTTTAAGAATATTACTACCCATTCACTACATGCCTTATGAAAAATGAATGAAAACTGAGATATAATTATCCAAAGTAGCATGGTTTTTTGATGGGCAATCTACTGTGCTTGATGATTATTCTAACAAAGCTGGTATCTATTATGAAGACTATCATCTTGTCTTCAGAGCTGTGAGAGTTGAAGCAGAACATCTTGTTCTTGAAAATTCTATGGATAAATATTTCATAACTATGTCAAGCTCCTAGCCTAACAAATTACTTCATGGAGTCAAATGGCAAGTTTCAAAATTTGCAGTCATTTAAAAAAAAAGTTTGAAGAGGCATTTCATGCTTATACAGCTATCTTTTATCACAGAGTGAACTGAATTATTTTGTCATGTCCAGTCTAGTATTCCAGTTAATTTTATTAAAGTGTCCAGAATTTATTACAATGTCTGCTACACATAAAATGCTTGTGGACTTACAGGTAGAAAGCTCTAAAGATAAAAAATAACATTAGATGAAATCACCAAGTATATTTTAATATCAATGCATATGCACACACATGCACACAGAGAATCAAAGAAACCAATTTTTTTAAATATCAATGACTACAATCTCATCCTTTTACTGGTTGTGTGCCACTGAATCCGTTTTTACTCCTAGTGACCCTGTATAGAGTTTCTGAGGCTGTAAAATCTTTCAAGGAGCAGAAAGTCTCATCTTTCTCCAGCAGAGCATTTGGTAGATTCAAACTGTTCACCTTAAGGTTAGCAGACCAGCCCTTAATCCACTGTGCTTCTGGGGCTCCGTTAGCCCTGTATTAGGGCATGCAAATTAAATAAACACACAATAGTTATGCATTTGCATATCATTTGTAGATATTTCTCTCAATGTCTAGAAGAAACAGCTTACTAGTATTCATATAAACTGGATAAAGGGATGGATAAATTGAAACTATCAATCTTTATTGGATTATGAAACAGCACTGAGATATTAAGAGAGTGCAGAAATGTAATAAATTAAAGAAAACTAAATTTATCAGCAATGTCTGAGAATGGAGTGTGGTTAGAAGAACTACCCTTTGGTATGAAATTCATAAATTTGGATTCATACAATAATGAGAAGTGAAGTAGCCCTCTTTTCAACATTCTTATGTACAATTCCATATACTTTATAATTAAGAAATAATTTAAAAAGTTCATTTGAAAGGGTGGAAAAATATTTGCCTATATAGAACTCAAGCCAGGTTTTTCCCCTTAATTGTAGATTTTATAACCATCTTTCTCTATAAATATGGTATATTTTGTTATAAGAAACCAAACCAAACCAAACTTTAGTTCCTAAGTATTGGAACAAGTTTTTAAATTTGTATAACTAGAGATATGTCTCAGAAATTCTAACAGTAAATTATGAGAATAATTCCATTAGTTACAGTGATCCATCTCATCAATATATGAAAATTCTACTTTTTCTGCATCTTTTTTTCTTTTAGCCTTTCTACTAGATGTATATGTGCATAACAGATTTATCACTTTTATTAGTCTTCTCTAAGAATCAGCTTTGGTTTCTTTGATTTTGTGTGTGTGCGTGTACATGTGTACAGTTTATTTAATTGTTTTCTGCTTTATCATGATCGTAGCCTATCTTATTGTTTGTGTATTATGTTTGTTCTTTTATTCCCAGTTTTTAAAGTTGTACATTGAGAACTTTGAGAGACTTCTAGTTTTCTAATATAAAAATGTAATGTTATAAATTTTCCTGTGAGCAAGGCTTTAGCTATAAACCACTCTTTTCTGTGTGCTTAATTTAATCCACAGTAGTTGATAATTTCTCTTGTTATTCTTTTTGGACAAGTCTGATTTGGAAGTATGCTATTGAGTTTTAAATTTGTGAATTTCTCTTGATATCTTTTTTTTTCTTTACCTTTTTATTGTGAATTGAGTGAAAGTCAACAACCAAGATCATCAGCTTTACTTTCAGCCCATCATACATTTTGTTTCATATAAAAGATTACAATCCTCTATCTGTACCAACAGTTATCCTGGTTTCTTCATGTGGATTCTGTTTTATACATTATTTTTCATAAATCAACAAAGCAAACATATTTGATGTACACACTCAAAAAAACAAAACAAAAGTATATTCATTTAAATATCCAAAAGGGCACATTTGCAAGCCAGCCTACTGCCCTCAGACACAAAGCCTTTCTTAGTTCATGGGCCTAGAGTTTCCACTTGCTCTATCTCTCCACTTGATATCTTTTTTTGTTGATTTCTAATTTAATTCCACTGCAGTCAAAGAACATATGTTATACATCTCAGTTACTTTAAATTTGTCTTATGATGTTTCTTTGTGAATGTTTAGGCTCATTTGACCAATCCCTGGAGAAGGACATCATGCTCCATAAATTGGTGGGTCAGCGGAAAAGAGAAAAACCCAATGAGATGAATTGGCATAGTGTCATTGGCAATGGGCTCCAGCTTAAAGATTGTAAGGATGGCATAGGACCGGGCAGTGTTCCATTCTGTTGTGCATAAGGTCACTATTTACAGGAATTGATGGCACCTAATAACAACAGGTTCATTTGAAAAGAGTGTGTGGTCTGCTGTTGTTGGGCTTTTTTCTAAATCTCAAGTATATTACGTTGTTTGGTTATCATTGTTCATGTTATTTATAGTCATACTTATTCTTTTGTCTAATTATATCAACCAATTATAAAAAGACGAGACTTGAAGATGCCAAATTCAATTGTGTATCTGTTCATTTCTCTTTTAATTTCTATTAGTTATTCTTTGCAAACCAAAATATCCTGTTATTGGGTCTGTAGATGTTTAGGAGGATCTTGCATCTTTCATATAGAACTTGTTTAGTTTTCCCAGTGAACTAAGGGTTTGCTTCTTATAGGTGATGACTCAGAGAAGTGGAAAGGATTGTGTGTCTTTGTAGTCAACATCAGCTGATTACCTTACACTTTCCTTTGTCTCAGAGGTGGGCTATTTCTGGTTTCCTGCCCTCTTCACTTTCTTTTTATAAACACACAATGGAGGCCCTTGGAGAAACAAGTATGTACACCTACAAGTTGTCTTTGTGTTTGGGAAGCAAAATTATCCTAAACTAATACTGTAGCCAAAACTCAGCTTAAATAATGTATATACGTTTTAGCTTATTTTAACTCCTGCTTCTATAACAGCCACCTTTCCTCTTTGATCTGATCATGTGAAATATATAGTTTGTATTTCTATATATCTTCTGTCATCATTGCTGCTTTTGTTGTTGTTGTTAAGTACCATTGAGTCAGTTCCCACTCATAACAACTTTGTATAATTTTTCCAAGGAGCTGCTGGTGGTTTTAAGCTGCCAACTTTGCAATTAGCAGTCCAGTGCTTATCTTACAACACCACACCAAAACCCCACAAGTACTTGTGATTCTCTGACATTCCACTTTCCTTGTTGCCTTGAAATGTCAGTTCTTTGACAGGTTCAATAAAAGTTATGATTTTGTAGACTGTCCAGGTTTTTCTTATTGTTAACATGGGAGTTAGACTCTCTCCCCAGTTCCTACATCCTAGAAAAAAAGAAGAAGAAAAACTTTACCAAATCAATCTTGAAAGAAAAAGGACATACTGATACCATGAGATAGAAAGTATTATAAAATCGTAACTAAGGATACTGTTTTAGCATAAAATAGACAAGTAGAATGATGGGACAGATTGCAAAGTTAAATGAGTGCACACATTAGTAGTTATTGGTTCATGAAGAATAAATCTAAAACATAAGATATAAAAATGTACAAGGTGAAGGGATAGAACAAATATAATATACAAATTAATAAACAGAGCTGATGTGTAGTAAATAAAATAGATTTTAGGCAAAAATATTTTAGGGATATAGTGTCGTTGCTGTTGTTTGCAGCCAAGCCAGATCCAACTTATAGACAACCTTTATAAGTTTTCTGGGCAGGGACTGGTGAGTTCGAACCACTGACCTTGTGGTTCAAACCAACCTTGCAATCCAGTGCATTGTCCTGTGACACACAAGGTTGTAAGGTGACATCAGGTCAGCTCTAACACATATTGATCCTATGCACAACATAACAAAACACTGCCCTGTCCTATGCCATCCTCACAATTGTTATATTTGAGTCCATTGTTACAGCCATTGTGTCAACCTATTTATCTTAGTTTTCTAGTGCTGCTATAAGAGAAATACTGCCAGTAGATGGCTTTAACAGACAGAAATTTATTCTCCCACAGTTTAGAAGACTAGAAGTCCCTAAAATTGAGAGCTTCTGATCTAGAGAAAGGTCCTTGTCTCCATAAAGCATCTATAGGCTCAGCATTCTTTGGAGATCCTCGTGTGATGTGGTATTTCCCTTAATAAAGGAATGTTACAGTGCTGTGACCATAGAACCAAAGGAAGCATACCACTACAAGTAATTTTTTCTTGATGGTAGTCAATCCCTCTGATCTCTGCTTACTTTTCTTTCCTCTTGTCTCTTGTAGGTAAAGGGTGCTACAGGCCACACCCCAAGGAAAGTCTCATTACATCAGATCAGGGCTGTGACAGAATTAAGGATGTCATATCCCACACTTATTCCTTTTACTGATTTATTACATCGTATTACACAGAACTACCACAATCACATCATTATACAATTGTCAAACAACTAAGAACTATGGCCCAGCTCAGCTGACACATATTTTGGGGGGACACAATTCAACCCATAACACCATATCATTGATTTTCTTTTTCCACTGACCCTCTGCTTTGCCAAGTATGTAGTTTTTTCTAGGGACTGGTCCAAAGTATGTGAGATGAAGTGTAGCCATCCTTGATTCTAAGGAGCAATCTAGCTGTATTCTTTCCCAAACTGATTTGTCTGTACTTCTGGCACTCCATGGTACTTTCAATATTTATTATCAACACCATAATTAAAATGCACCAATTAATCTACAGTATTCCTTTTCATTTTCCACTTTTATATGCATATGCGATAATTGAAAATACAATGACTTCAATCAAGTGTCCCTTAATTCTTACATCTTTGCTCTTGAATATTTTAGAAAGGTCTTTTAAGAGGATTTTCCCAATGTAATATGTCATTTGTTGTTTTGACTGCTGCTTCCATGAACACTGACTGTGGATTAAAGTAAATTGAAAGCCTTGACATAATTTTTTTTTCGCCATTTACCATCATATTGTATATTGTTCCATTGTGAAGATTTTTTGTTTTCTTTATATTGCATCGTAATCCATATTGACGCCTGTATTTTATTTTTTTTAATCTTCATCAGTAAATATTTCAAGTTCTCTTCACTTTTAGTGAGCAGTTATGTCATCTTTGTAGTGCAGTTTTTTAGTTAGTCTTCTGCTTATTCTGAAACAGTGCTCTTCTTCATATAGTTCAGCTTCTTCATATTATTTGCTCGGCCTACAGATTGGATAAATTTGGTGAAAAGATACAACCATGACACAAACTTTCCTGACTTTAAACCACACATTAGTCCCTTGTTCTGTTTGAAAGACTACATCTTCTTTTAGAACACAAATGTTCTGGAAGGCCCATTCTTCACAATGTTAATCAGTTTGTTATTATCCACACAATCGAGTATGCTTACATAGTCAATGTTACACAGGTAAATATTTGTCTGGAAGTCTCTG
>NW_006409045.1:627424-628598 GCF_000296735.1 Chrysochloris asiatica | reverse complement strand
TTTGCACATTTCTGTTCAGCTCTTGTACCTCCTTTCTTCTTTCCTTTTCTTTAACATCTCTATGCTGGAAAACAAGTTTCAGATATCCATTTTTGTCTTTTCTGTCTTTCTTGACCTCTTAATGACCTTTTGCTTTCTTCTTGTATGATGTTCTTGACATCATTTCAGAACTCTTCTGGTCTTCAGTCTTTAGTGTATAATGCATCAAATCTGTTTTTCAGATGATCTGAAATCAGGTGTGATATACTCAAGGTCATATTTTGGCTCTCCTGGAATTGTTTTAATTTTCTTGAGCTTCAGCCTGAAGTTGCATATGAGCAGTTGATGATTTGTTCCACAGTCTGCCCCTGGCTTTATTTGTCTGATGATATGGAGCTTTTCTACTATCTCTTTCCACAGATGTAGTCAATTTGATTTTTGTGTATTCCATCATCTGTGAGATCCATGGGTATAATATGTATTTTTTATGCTGTTTAAAAAAGGTATTTGCAACGAAGAAGTCATTGGTCTTGCAAAACTCTATCATGATATCTCTAGCATCCTTTGTATCACCAAGGCTATATTTTCCAACTACTGATACTTCCTCTTTTTTTTCAAGCTTTGCATTTCAATCACCAGTAATTATCAATATATCTTGATTGCATGTTTGATCAGTTTCAGACTGAAGAAGGTGGTAGAATTCTTCAATTTCATCATCACTGACTTTGGTGGTTGTTGCGTAAATGTGAATAATAGTATTAACTTTTCTTCAATGTAAGCCTATGGATATTATCCTATCCCAACAGCATTGTACTTCAAAACATATCTTGCTATGTTCTTTTTGATGATGAATGTGAAGTCATTTATCCTCAATTTGTCATTCCTGGCATAATGAACCGTGTAGTTGTCAGATTCAAAATAGCTAATATCAGTCCATTTCAGCTCACTAATTCCTAAGATATCAATGTTTATGTGTTCCATTTCATTTTTGCCAATTCCAAATTTCATAGATACATACTTCCATGGCCTGATAGTTTTAATTGATGTTTAGAGCTGTTTGTCTTCATTTTGACTTGTTCCTCCATCAGCAAATGAAGGTCTCCATGTCTTTACTCCATTCATGTTATCAAAGTCAACTCTATTTTGTGGAGGCAACTTTACCCAATCACATTTTGAGTGCCTTCCAACCTGAGGG
>NW_006409045.1:623909-624924 GCF_000296735.1 Chrysochloris asiatica | reverse complement strand
GCACTTAACAACAACAACAATGGATGTTTGCAGATGATATTTCTCATTCTAATCCATGCCCCATCGAAAGTTAAGGACCGGAAGGCTATGTTCCATCCACATCATTAAAGTCAATTGAACTTTGAGAAGGCAACTCTTCCTCAGTTGTATTTAGAGTGCCTTCAACCTGAGGAGCAACTCATTTTGTACTATATTAGATAATGTTTCACTGCTACTCAGAAGGTTTTCAGTGGTTAATCACTCATATGTGGGCTACTTGTTTCTTCTTTCTTGCCTGTTATCAGTCTGGAATCTCAATTGAAACCTGTCTAACATTTATAAATATTGACTATATATTGACTCCCACAAAACGTCTGTCAGTTTGTCATATTGTGGTGACTTGCATGTTGCTGTGATTCTGGAAGCTATGTCACCAATATTTTAAATACCAGCAGATCAACCACAGTTGACAGGTTTCAGCTGAGCTCCCAGATGAATACATAGACTAGGAAGAAGGAGAGATGGACTACTTCCTTTCTGAATAACAGTGGAACACTATCAGCACCAGAATATCAAATTTTGATGCATGATGAAGAGCACCAGAATATTGTAGGATGTAGTGCCAGAAGATGAGCCCCTCAGGTTGGAAGACACTCAAAATATGTCTCCTAAAATAGAGTTAACGTTGATGATGCAAATGGAGTAAAGTTTTTGGGACCTTCATTTGCAGAAGGGGTACAGCTCAAAATAAAGAGAAACAGCTGTAAATATGAATAATTGGAAAATAGAATACATGAAGTATGAATCTAGAACCATTGGAAGTTGCCAAAAATTAAATGGAACACATAAACATTGACATCCTTGGTATTAGTAAGATGAAATGGACTGGTATTGGACATTTGATCTGATAGTCACATGGTTTACTATGTCAGGAATGACAATTTGAAGAAGAATAGCATTATATTCACAATCAAAAAGAAAATTTCTAGATCTGTCTTGAAGTACAATACTGTCTGGATAAGATAATATCCACAGG
>NW_006409045.1:620210-621774 GCF_000296735.1 Chrysochloris asiatica | reverse complement strand
CGAGTTCGATATACCAGGGAAATAAAATAAGGTATATCCTGGCACATAGAGTTTATATTTGCTACTGCTGTTGTTAGGTGCCATCCAGTTGGTTCCAACTCTTAGCAATCCTATGCACAACAGAATGAAACACTGCCTGGTCCTGCCCCCATCCTCATAATTCTTATATCTGAGCCCATTGTTACAGTCAGTGTGTCAATCTATCTCATTGAGTGGAACAGGAGTGGTGGTGGTAGAGTATAGTGTGTCTTGGTTTTATCTCCTAGAGCTAACATCTATTTGAGAAAGCCAACAGCTGGGTTGAGGATTTCACCAGCAAAGTTTCTTGCAAAAAAGGCTACTAATCTTACTCTTTTATGTACACTCCTTTGTAATATGGATTTGAAGTTCTTTTCAGCAAAAAGAAGAGTTTATTTCCCCACTCCTTTGATCAACTTATTATCAAAGAAGCACTAGCACATGCAACATAAACAGAAGCTGGAAAAGTGGTTTCACCTTGAGATTTGTCTCCTCTTGATGAACTTGTAAATAATTCTCAGTGGACTTTCTGGAGAGAGCAGTGATGGTTAAGTGAGAGAATTATTGACTTCTAATTATTGAGTTTCTGCTCCTGTAAAGATTTACAGCCTTGGAAATCCTGCTCAAGGTTACTATGGGTTGGAACTGACTTGATGGCACTTAACAACAATAAGTAGGAGATCTAGTTCAATACCAAGCCAACAAATCTCATGTGCAATCACCACCTGTGTCACTGGAGGCTTGCACCTGCTATGATGCTGAATAGTTTTCTGCAGAGCTTCCAGACTAAGATAGACCAAGTAGAAAAGACTTCTTCCTGATGGACTTCCAAAAATAAGACAATTAAGTAGATTCACCAAGAATTTTGGGCAACTCTACCTTACCTAACAACAGCAACACATTTCTGGGAACTGAGAAGCCACATAGATAAGATCTCTGCTGCCTTGGCTAATTACCCTTCCTCCAAACTTGTGAACAAGGGTGTCCTGATTATTTACTTGGTCTGGTAACCATTTATTTGGTTACAGATCTATAGATTAACAAAGCAAAAATCAGATGAGCTGGTCTGTACTGAAAATAATGTTCTAACAATAGTTTCAAACAATGATAGTCACTAAATTTGGGGGTGATTTATTTTAGAGCAAAAGAAAATTTATGCTATGGATTTCCTATTGCAAAGCCTGGAATTGTTGTTGCTGTTAAGTACCATAAAATCAGTTCTAAACCAAAGCTGAAACTGTATAGTTTTCAAGGAGTGACTGGTGAATTTTAAGCACTCACCTTGGAGTTCAAACAGACATTCTTATCCTACATTGTCACACTAGGAATACTATAAAGTAATTTCATTGAGAAACTCCAATGAAAAGTATAGCGCCAAGGCATGTTTCTGTTACTTAGAAACTATATGTAGGCAAAAGCAGTGACAATAAACTGAGGAATCAGCAGTCTTGCCAAAGGCAGTCAAGTAAAAAAAGACATCCATTATTTCCATCCCATAGCCAAAGTTTTATTAAAGTAGAGTTCTGCTAAAGTAAAGTTTTACTAA
>NW_006409045.1:617066-619535 GCF_000296735.1 Chrysochloris asiatica | reverse complement strand
TCAAATGGTACATTTCGTTAAGCAATTCTGCTGCATAAGACCTTTTAAAGTGTTGAAGATCAAAGATGTCAGCTTGAGTACTAAGGTGCACCTGACTCAAACCATAGTATTTTCAATAATCTCAAATGCATGTAAAAGTTGGACAGTGAATAAGGAAGACCTCAGAAGAATTGGTGCATTTGAGTTATGGTGTTGGAGGAGAATATTGGAAGTGCCATGGGCTGCCAAAAGAACATAGAGATCTGTGTTGGAAGTACAGCCAGAGTGTTTCTTGGAGGCCAGGATGGCCAGACTTCATCTCTCATACTTCAGACATATTGTCAAGAAGGACCAGTCACTGGAGAAGGATATCATGTTTGGTAAGGTGGAGGGTCAGATAAAATAGGCATACCCTAGCCAGATGGATTGGCCAAGTGGCAGCATCGATGGACTCAAGCGTGGCAACAATTGTAAAGTTGGCCCAGGACTGGGCAGTGTCTCATTCTGTTGTGCATAGGGTCACTATGAGTCAGTACTGACTCAATGGTACCTAACAACAACATAGCCACAGGGAAAGAACACCACTAAACCAATTACTCCTACAACAAACAAAATCTGTAGCTCTAGAATTGTAAGAATTTAAGAGAAAATGAGGAAAAGAGGAGAGTTTTGAATCAACTATGAGATTGAATAGTTTGCAATGCTACCTCTCTCCATAACATTTGCATTTAATCAGAGGAAAATAAATCCATCAACTGAGAGGGTCTTCTTTACGCTTCTGAAATGATCTTACATAAATGAATGACTGTTGTTTGAATATGAAAGCACTTTTGCATCATTTTTTTTTTTTTTTCATCTTAATGGTTATGGAACTAAAGTAGTTTCCCAAACTGGCAGACTTCAGGCAATTGGAAATTTGATATTTTCTCTGTGAGATACGACTCTTGGTTAATATTGCCTGACATAACATATTGTGTGTGGGAAAGTTTTGAACTAAATGTAATTTGCTTATAACCTTTAAGTTAATTGGTAACATATGTCTTCAAGTGAATAGTATGGCCATTGTTATAGAAACCAGATTTATCTGGATAAGTGGATTACATTTATCTTGTGTTTCTCATTTACCTGTGACCCTCTTAAAGTGTTTCCTAAAGGTAACAAAAGAAGGTAGACATACTGTTATAAAATAAAAGTATTTTGTGATAATCAATGGGGATTTTGCTGTCTTGCTGAATTTTCACATTTTTCTCTATGATACACCTAAAGGTGATAGAAGTAAATATATCGAAATATTTTCATATATTGTATGAATCCTAAAATTTGAAGGAATTTGGGGAATAATTTTGTCTACCATAACTGACATGGCAGGCAAATGATCCCACTCTACTGTGGAATACCCAAGGACAGTTGTCTTTCTCAAGAGTTTAAGTCAATACTTTTATTATATAATGGTGCTGGTGGTAGTGGTTTTGTGCCAATGAGTCAGTTCCAATTCATAGTGACCCTGCATAGGATTTCTGAGGCTGTAAATCTTTGTAGGAACAGAAAGTCTCAATTTTCTCCCATGGAGCTACTGGTAGATTTGCACTATTGACCTTGCAGTTAGCAGGCCAGCTTATAATATATTACTGAGCAATATAATATTCTTAGTATATTAGCAAATCAGTTCTAATAGAATATTAACCATTAAATAAGTCATTGATTAATAAGTAAACAAATATTTTTTGATAACCTATGCATTAAAAATAAGAAAAACAGTCTATGGCATGAGCACTGTAACTCATAATCTGGTGGATGAAACAAATATGTAAATATCACAAAATTTAAATCTTTCATCATAGACATGTTTGAGGAGTAAAGCAGTGGTGGGAGACCAGACAAAATAGTATAGGATTAATTTATCCAGTACAATGGTAAGAACAGAACAGAGACTCCACTGATATATGAAGACCCATGTGTGGTAGTGGTGGTTATGTGATGAAGAGCTGGTTCTGACTCAGAGCAACCTTGCATAGGGTTTCCGAGGCAGTAAATCTTTACGGGAGCAGAAAGCTTCATCTTTCTTCCTTGGAAAAACTGGCAGTTTCCAGCTGCTGACCTTGAGATTAACAGCCCAGATCATAACCACTACACATCCAGAGCTCCTTGTGAAGAAATAGAGTTGTGTGGTAATATATTTAGGGATGGGAGAATTAGTTTCTATGAAAGAGTACTGTGACTGGTAAGGAAGGGTGGACATTTAGTGAGTTGTATGGGGGTGTTGGAATCCTGGTACTGGGCTGCAGACTAATTCACTGGACAACAAGTTTGGTTTGCACCACAAGGTCAGTGGTTCAAGCTCATCAGTCGACCCTCAGAAGCCCTATACAGGGTCGCTATGAGTCAGAACTGACTCGACCACACTTAGCAACAACAACAACATGGGAGTGTTAGAATACTGTGGATAAGCACTAGACTGTTAAATTAAAGATTGTTGGTTCAAACCCACCA
>NW_006409045.1:614089-615861 GCF_000296735.1 Chrysochloris asiatica | reverse complement strand
ATTTACAGTTTCAGAAACCCTATATAGGGTAACTATTTCTCAGAACTGACTTGGTAAAAGTGGGTTATTTATTCTGAAAGGTATTAAAAACCAAGTTAATAGTTTCCCTTTGAACTCATTGTAATATTTTGCAATATCAGGATTGTTTAGTCTGTCCAGGAAATTAAAATGATGGAATATGATAGTTAAGATGGAGCAATAATTGCATAATGTTGGCTAAAATATTTACAGTGTCCTGCTTACATTAACATTTGACAAAAATTTCCTCCATACAAACAGATTGTAGACAGGCTGAAATCAATCTTAGCTTTCCCTTGTCTGGCCAATAAAGGCATCCTATTTCTTGGTTTGACTGAGGCTGCCAGAGAACATAAAAAATCCTGGCAATATTTATGAGAAAATACCTTAATGAAATTCAGATGTAGTGGCATACATGTATATTAAGCACCATTCTATTAGCAAGCAACATTTAAAGAAGCATATTTTAATATATGTTGTTGTTCAGTGCCATTGAGTTGGTAGGAAATGTTAGATAGGACCAACAGGCTCATTAGTGCTGTCACAGGGACACTGAAGCACAATGTGATGTAGAGGTTAATGATACAAATTTAGGAGTACAGCCACCTAGGTTCAGATCCTGTCTTGCCAATGTGCTTGCTTAATGAATTTGTACGAGGTTTTAAATTTCTGTGTATCTCTGTCTTCTTTATTACATGGGGTTAGTAATACCATAGAGTGTTACAAAGATTAAATGAAAACACAGTGTTTAAAACTCTTGGGATAATGTCTGTCACATAGTAATCACCATGTAAATTGTACTGGTTATCTCTTTTGTAACAATTCTACTACAAAATTTATTGTTGCTGTTGTTGAGTACACTGAGTCATTTCTGACTTACAACATCCCTGAACAGGATTTCAAAGAAGCGGCTGGTGAGTCTGAAACACCATCCTTGTGGTTTAAGCTGACCTTGCAGTCCAGTACTTTATCCCACAATATCACAACAGGATTCTACTACAAACTTAATGATTTTTAAAAGTTTATTTTAGGAGATTAGGTGCATTTTCTGTAAGGTGACAATCTAGATGTAACTGTGATAGCATTTTCAGTTCAAGGTATAACTGGAGAAAGGTCTGCTTCCAAGCTTATGTGGTTGTTTGCAAAATTTAGTTATTTTCGGCCATTGAAAATATATAGTCTCCTTTTGGCTATGAGCCTGAGTTCACCCTTAATTCTATTTTCTATATCAGTTTTTTTGACATGATTACTGGCTTTATGTAAGCCAGCAAGGGAGAGAGTTTCCTAGAGTAATGAATAATATGATGATATGCAACCTATCATTGAAGTAAAAAGTGATTAATTGTTTCATAGTCTATTGGTTAAAAGCAAATGATAGATTCTGTCCACACTCAAGGTGAGAAGATTATGCAATGATGTGAACACAAGAAGGGCTGAAAAATGTGGGTCATCTTAGAGTATAGCTGCCATATAATATTTGTTAAATAAAAAAAAAATGTAATTCTCACAGAGTGATAAATATAAAAGAAAATACAAAATTCTCTTTATTGGTATCTAAAACAAACAAACAAAGAAATCTAATGGCATAAAGTCAATTCCAACACATTAGTGAAACTACAGAACATAGTTCCTAATGGAGGGGGCAGCGGCTGAACGATGTGCGAGAACTGCACAGACCTGGTGGAGGTGTTAAATGAAACTCAGACCATGGCGCGGCGGGGTGAGAGGTGTCTGAAGACCAGGTCGACGGGGGG
>NW_006409045.1:605597-610761 GCF_000296735.1 Chrysochloris asiatica | reverse complement strand
GGTAAGGTGGAGGGTCAGAGAAAAAGAGGAAGACCCCTAATGAGATGGATTGGCCAGGTGGCATCATTGATGGCATCAAGTGTGGCAGCGGTAGTGAGGTTGGCCTGGGATCGGACAGTGTTTCGTTTTGCTGTGCATGGGGTCGCTATGAGTTGGTTCCAGCTCAATGGCACCTGAGAACAACAACAACAACAACTAATGAAAAGCTCAGCCATTCAAATCCATTAGCAGTTCCACATGAGAAATACATGGCAACTACCAGGTGTGGTGCTGCAGGATAATATGCTGCACCACAAGGTCAGTTTGAGCCACAAGGTCAGAAGTTCAAACCCACCAACCACTCCTTGGAAACCTGTACTGGTTCACTATGAGCTGGAACTGACTCAATGGTACTTACCAACACAAGAGTCTTCGATAAAGACTGTTGTTGTGTCATCAAATTGGTGCTGACTCCAGTGACCCTGTGTGGGGATTCTGAAGAGCCTCTGGTGAGTTTGAACTGTCAACCTTGCTGTTAATAGCCAAGTGCTTATCTATAGCACCATATCTGGACTCCGTAGATACTATATTCTTAGAAACCCTACGGAGCAATTATTTGTCCTCTGGGCTCGTTGTGTTTTGGAATCCACTCCAAAGCAGCGGATTTGATTGTTTGTTGGAATCTACTCAATTACAATGTGCTTGGTTTCTATTGGTATCTAAAACTTACCACTGTCACCCAGTCAGTCCTGATTCACAGTCCTACATTCAGCACAATATAGGGCTTTTCAGACTGTAACCTTTATAAGGACAGACACCCTCATTCTTCTTTGGAACAGCTTGTAGGTTTGAAATGCTGTCCTTGCTTTTAGTAGCCCAATGCTTAGCCCATTACATCCAGAACTGTTCAGACAAAAAAAAAAAAAAAAAAATGTGTGCTGGAGTCAGCTTATATGTGTTAATGAGAGCCATGTGTGTATATCTCTTCCCAAATCTGTTTAATGGCATAATATTGGTTGCTTGACATCATCCTTGGAATGTTTATTTATACCACCCAAATTGACAAATGCTAAAAACCAGAACTACCTCCCTGCTCTTCTGAAGAGTCAGCTGTTAAACAATTACTGTAACAAATATTCACACTTTATAGCTCTCTCACCACTTTAGTTACTGAAATTCTTTAACTCCAATCTGGAGATATTTTAATAAAATCTCAAACAAGATTTCAGAAAAATACTTATACATCACATCAGAAGCAAGTAACAAATGTGTCAAAAATTGACCCAATTTATGTATTAAAATTATGGCTTTGTTTCACTTCTATGGTCCAGATCTCTTTAAACTCTGGGTAACATTAATCTCAACAATCGTTGAAAAGTACCTTCATTCTCTGCTCCTAAAAACTAATATTTCCCAAAATAATATATTGCGGGAGGGGCAAGCACTTGTTAGATGCATTAAATCCATTAATTTATGTTGAATATATTTATGTCCTTTAAAAAAAAATTTCACAACAAAGCTTAAAAAAGTATATTTTACTGTGATTTGAGTGATAGTTTACATGGGAGACCACAAATTTTGCACTCAATCTATCATATTTTGTTTCATTGCAATGATTACAACCCTCTGCATACATCAGCATTCAACAGTATTTGCTTCTATTCCTTGTTTTTGTTTTGTTTTGATGTATGCAAAAACATGCAAATGCATATAATCATTTAAACAACCAAAGGGCACATTTTGTAAGTCAGACTTCTGGCAGCCAGCACACAGCCTTTCTCTTTTCATGAGTCAAGAGTCCTCAGCAGCTTTATCTCTCCATGCCATTACCCCAGCCTTCATCTCTGGTGTCTTAACTTCTCTGCTTAGGGTCCTATGTTCTTCTTATGATATTTTCTCTTGATGATCCTAGGGTCCTCTGGTTCTTAGAATGTAAGATAACTGCTCCCGCCTTTATGTTATACAACTTCTACATTTGCATTTGTGACAATGGCAATTAGGCATGATAACAATCACTCACTATTGGATCAAAAGAATCCTATCCCCATTTCCTTTCAGGAGACCCATCTATATAAGATGAAAATTATTCAATAGGTAGTCTACCTTCCCCCACACTCTGAAACTAAACTTCCTCTTGAAATTTGTAAACCAGACACTTTGTGACTTTATAGCTGTCCCACATTTTAGGTAGACAATGTCTAAGTGGCCCATCCCTATCAATCTTGTGTACAGAGGCGATAGGTTTGATCCTTGATGTGAAGACTTGTTCCCTCTCAGTTGGTATTTTGACCTACTACATCCATAAGTGTAAGTCAAGTTCATGAAACTGTAGCAATTTAAACTTGCTTCCTTTATCTAATTTCTTTCTCTTCCTCTAGATAACTTCTGATCATCAAGCCATTGAAGCTAGGTCAAATGGGTACTATCTGCAAGTTTGGGCATTTTTTTAAAGTTTTTATTGTGAATTGATTGATAGTTTAAATGGGAGAATATTAGTTTTACACTCATCATTTCATTGCAATGGTTACAATATCTTCCATGCATCATAATTCAACATTATTGGGGGGGGGGGCGGTGTACACAAAAACACTCAGGAATATATAATAATTTACACAACCAAAGGACAAATTCTGCAAGCTTGCCTCCGGGCCACCAGCACTCAGTCTTTCTCTTTCCATAAGTCCAAAGTCTTCAGCTGCTCTCTCTCTCTCTATGTCCTCATCTGTGCCTCCATCTCTGGTGTTGCTGCCTCTCTGGATAGGGTCCCCATTCCACTAGTGTTCTTCCCCTTGATGGTCCTAGGGTCCTCTGCTCCTGGAATGTAAGATTAACTACTACTCCCTTTTTGTTACAAAACTTCTACCCCTACAGTTGTGACCATCGTAATTAGTCACAGTAATAATTACTTACTATTGATTCATAAGAATCTTATCCTCATCTCTTTTCACCAGACAGACCCATCTAGACAAGATATTAACTACTCAGTGGGGACTCTATCTTTCCATGCACACTCTTAAACTAAACTCCCTCTTGAAAATTTGTAAGTCAGTCACTTTGTGGCTTTATCGTCCCCTCATTTTAGGTAGCCAATGTCTAAGTTGTCCATCCCTATCAACCCTGTATACAGAGGGGATAGGATTGATTCCTGATGTGAAAACTCCTTCCCTCTCAGTTTGTATTTTGAGCTACTACATCCATAAGTATAGGTCAAGTTCATCAAATTGTAGCAATTTACACTTTTACCAAAATTTGTTTTTTTAATCTTCCTCTTGGTTTAGTTCTGATTATCAAGCAATTGAGGCTAGGTCAAATGGATACTATCTGCAAGTTTGGGCATTCTTGTGCATCTCCCCTTACTTCATTTCAACTGTAATATTCACTCTCAGCTCTAGCCCTTTATTGCTAGGTCAGAGTCCATTAGCTCAGTAGTTCCCAGGCCTCATGAAACTTTATTCCAACTAGCCCTTCCTCTTATCTCTCTCATCTCAATGTCGACAAGAGTCTATGAAATGTGGTTAAACTCAGCCCGTATCTTAATTACTGTCTTTTCCCCAATTTGACTCACATGTAGACCAACCTGGTCGCCAGTGAATTTATATGCCTGCTTCTGTGTTCCCTTTGAGTTTCAGTCTTGGAGAAGGTTTTTTTCCTGAAGGGACTTGATTGCTTGTCTTGTTGGCTCCCTGAAAAACAACTTGCTTGTTCTTATAAGAGCCAGACAACCTGCCATTTTTTGTTGCTGTTGTTTTTTAATTTTCTACTGGTCTTTATTTCAAGAAGTATCTTCTCTTCCTCTAACTGCCCAGGCTGGTCTGCATGTCCTTTCAAGTGGGAATTTCGAACCTCAGAAGGTTCTGGATGGGGTTCTGGATTCTACCTAAGGTCCTATACCCTAAAAAGGCTCCATAAGAAGCCTGTTTCACTGCGCAAGTTCTAGAACCCCATTTAGGTATTCCAATCTGTTATAGGCTGAAGACGGGTTGATAACTTTTCTGTATCTTGTTTCCTGATATTCCCTGGTATACCATTCAAGTGTCTGGTTTACAATATCCATAAGACAGTCAAGTATCTTAACATTATTTCCCCTCTTTTACCCATTTAGACTGTGCCTGGATCCCTGTATCACAGAGTCCTGTTTTTCCAAAGTTGACCATACGTCACTATTTACCTCTGTCCCATATAAACATTTTATATCAGTCTATCCATTTCTATATTTAATATCAAATGACAGCACATTTTTATACTCTAGTTACATGATCTATGCAAAAGATGTGATCATTACTAAAGTTATTAATTTTACATGAGTTTAGCAGCAGAAGTTTTGTTATTAGTAATATTTATTTACAAGTATTTCCTAATATCCAATACTCTATACTACTACTTAAGACACATTATTATTATTATTATTATTTTTAAACAGTTAGGAATTCATTAAAGGATAATTATCATCTAACATATCCATTGTCCATAAAAAAAGTAGATTGCTATTCCTTTGTCAGTTGAGATAGCAGAATGCTATTATTGACTCTTAATATTTTCAGTGATCAAGAAATACTTTCCAATGATTGTATTTGCTTTACTATATGTTTCAATTGAATACTTATTCCAAAACTATAAGCATATAAAGTTTCTGTCTTAGGAAACAATTGTAGCTTTGTACATTGATAGCCATGCTTGTGTTCTGAATCCATATGGAAGTTTAATGAGCCCATCTGCATATGAATTCAAATAAGCTTCCAAATTGCCTCAACATACTGAAAATTTTTCTTCCCCTACATCTGGCAACTAACACATAAGTATTTATCTTAAATAAACAATACAGATTACTGCCACAGACAACAGTTATATGAAAGTTTGACTATGAATTGACTATAATCCCGTACTTTCTGAAAGCCTACTTGAGGCTTTTGGTATTAAAAACAAAGCGAGTATTAGCCAGTGTTAGCCAAATGTGACTGTAAACCAGGAATAATAAGAGAACTTATTAAAAGTATTAAATCTTGTATTGTAGTCCAGACATGTAAACTCAGAATCTGTAGGGAAAGCCACCAAAGGTTAGGGGTATACCATTTGAAAATACCTCCAAGAAGACTCCTACATTTTAATTCAAGTAATATAGTCTCAACATTTTTGCCCTCAATTTACATATAAGGAGATTTGGCTAATATAATTATATATGTGTATA
>NW_006409045.1:599261-603808 GCF_000296735.1 Chrysochloris asiatica | reverse complement strand
AACATTGTTTCGTTCTGCTGTGCATGGAGTCGCTATGAGTCGGTTCCGACTCGATGGCACCTGACAACAACAACAACAACAATGCTTTCAGTGCACATTGGACTTCTTCCTGCATTATCATTAGCTCTTGATCATATGTTACCTCTGAAAATGGTCGAACATATACCATTTCTTTTTGGTACTGTAATTTTATGTATCTTTTCCTCTTCTTTTGATGCTTTCTGCATTATTCTATATTTTATTTATAGAATCTCTCTATATTGCAAACTAAAGGCTGAATTTATTCTTCAGATCCCTAAGTTTGAGAAATGCCGAGTCTGTTCTTCACTTTTGATTTTCTAACTTCATGTCTTTGTATATTTCATTATAATATATATAGATATTTATCTGTTTGTGTACATATAAAAATGAGAAAAATATGAACATATTTTAAATCAACAAGGAAAAACATTATCCAGTAGCAGATAAGTGATAGAGGCCAGATTTCTGTGGCCAAATGGAGATGAATAGAGAAAGGCAACATATTTAGAGATTACCTACTTTTCATGATTTTTTAAAATCCTCAGTGCTACATTATCTAATCCTAAATGTTTAAGACTAATATAAAGTACTTTCAGAATAGTAGTGTAAAAATCAGATTCAATGATTTTCAATAAAATAACATACTTCTTGAGAAACGGGTTGTGTTAAAGCACTTTGTACTTTTCACTAGTGTTTTATATCTGGCCTAAAGTACAAATTTTAAAAATCAGTTTACTATATTTGGAAATCAAACTGTATTTATACACAGCATGTATATGTAACATAGAAAACAGAACACTGAATTGACGTAGTGTGAGTTTAGGTATATTATGTGATCTTTTAAAAAGGTAGCAAACCTAATTCTGCAAGTAAGTCAAGCAATGAAATAGTCATTATGGAATACAACAATATTTGCTCTACAAAAAAATTCCAAATTAATATTCAACAAGATTAATTACACAGAAAGTTGTACCACCATGACTCACTCAAACCTGAAAAGGTAGATGGTAAATGAGATTTGTGTAAGCAATTGTTATTGTTAAGTGCTGTTAAGTTGGTTCCAACTCAACCTTGTTTAGGGTTTTGTAGGAGTAGCGGGTGAGCTTGCACTGCCAACCTTGTGGTTCAAACCAACCTTGCAGTCTAGCTATTGTTAAATTTGAAAGTCTTGAAAACAACTACCATTTTGCCCAGGTTTCTAAACAGCATTTCATTAAACTATAATCAGGTGATCTGCTGTTTTCATTTGAAAGGAGAAATAGAAACATTTTTTTTTTTTTTTTTCCCCACAAATAACTCAGTTTGGTCAAACATAAATAATTTGCTTCTCTTTTTGTTTACTTTCTACTTGTTTCTTAAGTATACTTTTCTTGCTGGCCTTGAATGTAAGCATTTCAGTCTACAGCAGAGTAGCTTATTCTTCTGTGTGGGAAAAGTTCAATTGCCCATCTTTGTGCCTGGTACCATAATCATTCAAAGTATTTATTATGTTTCTACATGTGGCATATGGTTGAACCCAATGAGTTTAATATGTGTCAAAATAGGATCCAAGAAACTAAATGATCTGTTTTTTCAAAGTTTATGCTAGCCACATGATGTGAAAAAAAGAGTCCAAGGAGAAGTACGGAAAACTAGAGAGCATTTTTTTTACTACCTTCTCCTCGCCTTCACAAAGTCAGCAGCTTAAAACTACCAGCTGCACAGTAGGAGAAATATGATACTTTCTTCTTTCATAAAGATCTACAGCCTTGGAAACCCTACAGAGGGTCACTATGTGTCAAAAAATACTCCATGATATTTAACTACCACTATCAACACCACCGACTTTCAAGTTTGAATTATATTCTTAAATCTGAGAGATTATCAGAAACCACTCTTATTACTGAAATCTTGCTTGAGGATTTAAATATGTAACATTTCTACTTATTTTACCATAAAGCTCAAATTCTACATCATTTTTAGGATGTTCTAAGGAGTCCTAATTGCATAGTGGATTAAGAGCTACACTGCTAACCACAAGATTAGCAGTTTGATTCTACTAGTCTCTTCATAAGAGAAAGATGAGGCTTTCTGCTCCTGTAAAGATTTACAGCCTCTGAAACCCTATATATGATCAATCTGAGTCAGAACTGACTTGTTGGCACTCTACTACCACCACCTAATGAATGTTCTACCCCTAATTTAAGATGGCTGGGTAGAACCAGGGAGAATAACCTAATGATTTATAAAGTACACCTTAATTAAGGTGGGACAGGTTAACAACATATAAATAGGAATTAATTACAGTGATTTTCTATGTGTACAATTAGTAGAAAATATTAGGCCCTGTTGAGGCCTTTATTTGTCTTACTAAGAACCATTTCAGAATTCTCACCTTAAGAATTGCAAGATAGTTTCTGCTTATTTGTTTTTATATTTTGAGCTACTAAATTTGGGGTAAATGTAAATGGAGGTGTCTTGAAGGATGGATGATCCTACTAATGCAAATTCTTAATTCTAGTGAAACATTATCAGGTCATCAATTCATTGTAAGGTGATTCAAGAACAATTTCTTTTACTTCACACTCATATGAAGATATTTCAAGTACCATAGCTTAGATTGTTGTTGTTGTTGTTAAATGCCTTTGAGTTGGTTCCAATCCATTGCGACTCTGCATAGGGTTTCTGAGGAGTGGCTTGTAAACTTGAACCACTGACCTTCCGGTTCAAACTGAATTTGCATTCCAACGCATTAAGCTCACCTTATCCTTTGGTAGCATAGTGGTTACAAATTGGGCTGTGAACCTTAAGGTCAGCAGTTTGAAACTACCAGATGTTCTGCAGGAGACAGATGAGGTTTTCTGCTCCCTTAAAGATTTACAGCCTTGGAAACTCTGTACAGGGTCACTATGAGTTGAAATCGACTCCACAGCACATAACAACAACAATCCTGGTGTGGCACTGAGGGCTAATGCTTCAGACTGCAAAGTCATCTAAACTGCAAGGTCAGTGGTTCAAGCTCACCAGCTGCTCTTTGGAAACCCTATATAGGGTAGCTATGGGTCAGAATCGACTCAATGACACTTAACAACAACAACAATATCCCTCAAAATGACATGTGTGTTCTTGAACACATTAATGAGTTCTTGTGTAGTAGATTGGCCTGAGACAATGCGTCATTTGACTTTTTGGCAGCTGCTTCCCAGGAGTGTCATTAGTAGATGAAGGAAAAATGAAGTCTTAGATAACTTCAATCTTTTCTGTTCTTATCATGATGTTATTTATTGGTCCAGTGATAAGGATTTCTGTTTTCTTTACATTGAGGTGCAACACAAACTGAAGACTGTGGTCTTTGATATTCATCAGTAAGTACTTAAAGTGTGGCATTATAGAATAAACAGTGGACCACAAGGTCAATTTGAACTACACGGTCAGTGGTTCAAACTCACCAGTCACTTCTGGGATAGGAAACAGAATACAGGGTCGCTATGAGTGGGAACTGACTCAACAACACTCAATAATAACAACAAATATGTGTGGCAAGGCTAATAATAAAGGAATATTCTCTCATATAAGCCAGGTTTTCAGTCTTGGACCGCCATTCAGATGAGTTAAAAACACAACAATTAAACAAATATGTAAGCATTGAGTTTGAGCTCAAAGAAGTGCATTTTGTGAAGGGGAACTCTGTAATATTATTTGCAGAATTAGAGAGTAGAAATCATTCTTTAGACACCTTTTAGTTATTAATTTTCTAATAATCACCATTTCCCAACCAAACTTGAAAAGCATAGTCTGAAAAATAATTTTTGAATATCTTTCACACAGAAGTCATTTATTTATGTTGATACATTATCTATGTTCATGGCGGTAGATTGTAAATGCAATTATCACTGAAAGTCTTAAATGTATGATTTCCTTGTTTATAGGAAAGAATTGTACCTGTTACTTCAAATTCCATTCTTCAGAATGTTATGAAAAACTCTGAGAGTTTTTCAGAACATAAGCAACAGGAATGAATAGAATTTGTGAACCCTTGTAACATGGAAATTTTTTTCTCCACCTAGACAATTGGGGTCAATTAAATATATCATTTAGTGTTAATGTAATCTTCAAATTTAGAACATAGTAAATGGTATGGTTTAGGATCTAGATGGCAAATAGATTTTATCTTGTATACTCAGCCAGGTGAGTGATGGTTACCTTTGGAACCACAGAGGAACTGTGTTCACAGAAGATTGTGGGATTTAACAGAACTGCTATACTAATAGATTTGTGAGACTAGAATCAGGCACAACATGTAGTTGTTGTTGTGAAGTGTTGTTGAGTCAGTTCCAACCCATAGCGACCCTGTATGGGGTTTCCCAAGAGCCTAATGCAATAAGTCGATTGATTTTTTTTGACTGCTACTTCCATGAGTCTTGATAGTTGATCCAAGAAGAATGAAGTCCTTGGAAACATCAATATTTTCTGGATGGCTAAGAATGCCGTTTGTTGGTCCAGTGGTGAGGATTTTTGTTTTCTTTATATTGAGATGCAATCCATAC
>NW_006409045.1:595651-598826 GCF_000296735.1 Chrysochloris asiatica | reverse complement strand
GACATCAGCAATGATATCCCTAATTCCATGGCCTCTTCTGAATCCAGCTTGACCCTCCGGAAGTTCTCTGTCAATGTATGTTTGCATCCATTTCTATATTACCTTTAGCAAAACTACTCTCATGGAATATCAAAGATATTGTCCAATGAATTCTGAACTTCTGTTGGGTCATCTACCTTTGGGATGGACACAAATACGGATCTCTTCCAATCAGTCGGCCAGATAGTTGTCTTCCAAATTTCTTGGCACAGATGAGTGAGTGCCTCCTGTGCTGCATCATTTTCTTGAAAGATTTCCATTTTTATTCCATCAATTCCTGGTTCCTTGTTCTTTGCCAATTCCTTCAGTTCACCTTGGATTTCCTCTTTAGTATAATTGGATCTTGATCATATGCTATCTCTTGAAATGGTTGAACATCAATCATTTCATTTTGGTACAGTGACTCTGTGTATTCCTTCCATCTTCTCTTAATGCTTGCTGCATCATTCAATAATTTGCCTAAAGAATCCTTCAATAATGAAAGTCAAGTCTAGAATTTTTTCTTCGATTCTCCCAGTTTGAGAAATGCTGAGCATGTTCTTCCCTTTTGATTTTCTGACTCCAGATCTTTGCACATTTCGTTGTAATATTTGGCTTTATCTTCTTGAGCTGACCTTTGAAATTTTCTGTTCAACTCTTGTAAATCCTCATTTCTTCCATTTGCTTTAGAATCTCTGCTTTGCAGAGCATGTTTTTGAGTCTCTTCTGAAATCCATTTTGGTCTTTCTTTCTTGTCTTCTTAATGACCTTTTGCTTTCTTCCAGTATGTTGTTCTTGATGTAATCCCACAACTCTTCTGGTCTTCATTCTTTGGTGTCTAGTGCATCAAATCTGTTCTTCAGATGATCTCTAAATTCAGGTGGGATATATTCAAGATCTATTTTGGCTCTTTTGGACATGTTTTCATCTTCTTCAGTTTCAGCCTGAATTACACATAAGCAATTGATGGTCTGTTCCACAGTCTGCTCCTGGCCTTTTTTGGCTGAGTATATGAATCTTTTCTACCATCTCTCCACAGATGTAGACAATTTGATTTCTGTGTATTCCATCAGATGAGGTCCAAGTGTGGACCTTTATGCTATTTTTAAAGGGTATTAGCAATGAAGAATTAGTCTTCTAAAATTCTATCATGTAATCTCCAGCATAATTTCTATCACCAAGGCTATATTTTGCAAACACTAATTCTTCCTCTTTAAAGTCTTTGCATTCCAATCACCAGTAATTATCAATACATTTTGATAGCGTGTTTGATCACTTTCAGACTGAAGAAGGTATAGAATTCTTCAATTTAATCATCACTGTTTTAGTGGTTGGTGCATAAATTTAAGTAATAGTGGTATTAACCTGTCTTCCTTGTTGGTGTATGGATATTTTCTTATCATATACAGCATTGTACTTAATGATATGTTCTTTTTGATGATGACTGTGATGTCATTCTTCTTCGATTTGTCATTCTCGCCCTTATAAACCATGTGATTGACAGAAACAAAATGACCAATATCAGTGCATTTCAACTCACTAGTGCCTAGGATATCAATGTTTTTGCATTCCATTTCATTGTTGACAATTTCCAATTTTCCTAGAATCATACTTCATACATTACATGTTCTGATTATTAATGGATGTTTAAAACTACACATGACCATATATAATAATAGTCATATTGAACACTAATAACAGAAGACCTGGCAAGTTTTGAAGGACATAATACATGAAGAAAACAGTCTTTAAAAAAGAAAAGATAGAAAGAAAAATCAGAATGGATATCATAAGAAACTGAAACTTACTGTATTTTTTTAAGCTCTTATTGTGCATTAAGTGATAGTTTATATGGGAGAATATCAGTTTTGCATTCATCCTGTAATATTTCGTGTCGTTTCAATGATTACAATTCCCTCCATGCATGATCATTCCCTATTTTTTGTTTTTGTTTTGTTTTGTTTTTTTGATGTGCAAAAAAATTCCAGTAATATATAATCATATGAAAAAAACCATGGGCATGTCCTGCAAGTCTGCCTACTGGCCTCCAGTACACAGTCTTTCTCTTTCCATGAGTGTTGATGTTGGATTCAAGCAAAAGCAAGTTATTCACATCTTCAATTTCCTCCACACTTATCTTGATATTGTATACTGGGTCAGTGGTGAAGATTTTTGTTTCCTTTACATTGAAATGCAACCCATACTGAAGGCTGCAGTTTTTGATCTTCATCAGTAACTATTTTAACTTCTCTTCACTTTCAGCAAGCAAGGTTGTATCATTTGCATATCACAGGATGTTAATGAGTCTTCTGCTAATCCTGATGTCATGTTCTTTTTCATGTAATCCAGGTTTTTAAATTATTTGCTCTGCATTCAGACTGAATAAGTATGGTGAATAAGTATGAATAAGTATGGTGAAAGAATACAGCCTTGGAGGCACATCTTTCCTAATTTTAAACCATTCAGTGTTCTCTTCTCTTCAAACAACTTTCTTTCTGTCTATGTACAGGTTCTACATGAGCAAAATGATGTGTTCCTGAATCCCTGAGTTTGTCATGATCTGCACAATCAAATCAATAAAGCACAAATAAACACTTTTTTCTGGTATTCTCTACTTTCAGCCAAAATTAATCAAATTTTAGCAATGCTATCTCATGAGGGACTTGAATACTTGCCTTGATGGCTCCCTGGAAAACAACTTGCTTGCTATTGTAGTAGCCAATCAGACTGTCATTTTTGTTTTTGAGTTTTTCTGCTGGTCTTTCTTTCAAGAAATGTCTTCTGTTTTCTTTAGCTGTTCCAGGTTGATCTGTATGTCCTTTCTAATGGGAATGTCCCACCTCAGAAAGTTCTTGATGGGGTTCAGGATTCCATCTAAGATCCTATACAGTATGAAGGCTCCATGAGAATGCTATTTTACTGGGCAAGTATTCCAATCAGTTACAGGCTAAAGATGGGCTTACAAGTTTTCTGTAATCATGTTCCCAATATTCCTTTCTATCACACTCAAGTGTATATTTTACAATGGTAGTCAAGGGAAATCAACAGTCAAGCATCTTAACATTGCTTTCCCTCTTTTATACATTCAGACTATGCCTTGATCCCTGTATCAATGAGCCTTGTTGTTCCAATATTGAGCATACATCACTATTTACCT
>NW_006409045.1:576958-595385 GCF_000296735.1 Chrysochloris asiatica | reverse complement strand
ATTTAAAACAGTCTATTTTATCCTACAAACTACCTTACCTCTTAATCACCTAGATCTCTGTTCCTATATTTTTACCTTCTTTCACAATGTAATTGTTTCAATCATAAACTGACCTCCCAGAAACTCTGAATTTGTTCTTGTAGTTATCTTTTGTTCTGGACTATTTCATCTGTTGATTGAGTTACAAGTGGTGTTTCCATGCATGTGAATCTCTGGTTGTTGTCTGTTCTTGTTGATTCACAGTCCAAAGAACTCCCTTTAGAATGTTTTGAAGCATTGCGTTGGCATTGACAAAGTCCCTTAGCTTCTGTTTATCCTGGAATAGTTTCATTACACCACTGTATTTGATCAACAGCTTTGCTGGGTAGATGATTCTTAGTAGGCAGTTTTTTTGTTTTTTGTTTTTCTTTCAGAGTTTTATATATGCCTTCTTGCCTGAGAGATCAGAGTACAATGTTATTTGCCTGCCTTTATAAGTAAAACTTCTCTTTTCCCTAGCTGCTTTCAGGATTCTTTCCTTATGTTTGATTTTGGAGAGCTTGATTATGAAATATTTTGGT
The DNA here is from genome assembly GCF_000296735.1 of Chrysochloris asiatica. Taxonomy (NCBI): domain Eukaryota; kingdom Metazoa; phylum Chordata; class Mammalia; order Afrosoricida; family Chrysochloridae; genus Chrysochloris; species Chrysochloris asiatica. Next base: position 594,825 of record NW_006409045.1, on the reverse strand, counting down.
GATTTTCTTTTGGGGTCTATCCTTCCTGTAGTTTGTTGAGCTTCTTGAATGCTTATTTTTTCATTTTTCAGTATGTTAGGGAAATTTCTCCACAGCTCTTCAGCAATGTCCTCTGTGGTCTTGTGTGATACTTCCTATTCCGGATTTCCAATAAGTCTCATGTTTTTGCTCTTCATGTTGTCCCTCCTGATTCTTAGACTTTCTTTGGAATTTTTAGTCTTTTTTCTTCTTGTTCTGTCTTAGCAGCAGTGCAAGATATGTCTTCCAGCCTGCCAGTTCTTGCTTCCATCTCTTTAATTATACTCCTTTGCCCTTTCAGTGTATTATGCATTTCTTATATTTTATTATTAATCAGTTAGACCTCTTTTTGCAGGTTTTGAATTGTTTCCAATGCTATTTATATTTAATTTGGTTGTTCCTGTAGTGCTTTCTTGACTTCTTCCTTATTTTTCTCAACCCCTTTGCTGAGCATTTGGATGCACCTCAATATCATTCTCCTGAATTCCTTTATCAGGCAGTTGCCAAGTCTGCCCTCCTTCCAATGGGAAGTCTAGGTCTACCTGCAGCTCACTTGTTTCAGTTACTTTATCTTGTTTTCTGGACATATGTTGAAATTGTGGACTGTCTTTTGGGCATCTTCAATAATTAGATATGTTTTCAATAATTAAATGAATGTATGTTGATGGATTATTAGCTTTCTGATTACCTCCAGGTAGATGTGATCAGGAAATGGGTTTCTCTTTTCACTTTTCTTATTACTCAACTTAGAGTAACTATAGCAGGTGTTGGCTGTTATCTGGTGTATAGCAGTTGGTATAGGCTCTTGCCTGGATGGTGGGATTTTACAGGATGTGATTGTAGATTGGTTATATGACCACAATTGCTGTCCCATTTTGGGTAACATAGAGAGAGAAAAAGACCCCCAAAGTAAAAGAGGAACAAAAAGATAAAATCACAGCCACAAAAAATTAAAAAAAAAAAAAGCAAACAGATTGGATACTGCAGTCTATAGTCGGAAAGAAATTTTAAAAAGGGAGTAGGAAAATATGAGTACAACTTTTACGTACCTTGCTTTGCTGGCTGGAGCCATTCTGGGAGACCATTCCATTTTAAGCAGTTCGTGTTGATCTGTCCCCTTTCCTAGATTCTGTGTACTGTGGTTTTTGCTGAGCCAATCTGTGCACATGAGTAGTAGAACCCTTAGCGAGTGGTGTTGGGGAGTCCACAAGTTCAAGCACCCCTCTTGTCACCAGAATGGAGGTATGCAGACAATGAGGGATCATTGAGCAGGGAAAAATGTTCACACTTTTATCTCTGATGATCCATCAGACCTCTGTGGTGGGATCACTCCTCTTATCCTGTTTCTGCTCTGCCATGCCTAAAATGACTGCTCCAGCACCCATTGTCAGCCACAGATTTAAAAAAAAAAATTGCCACTTTTCTTTCTTCTGAAACAAATTTAACCAGCAGTAAGCCTTTGATCCTTCTAAATATACCTTTATATGTAGTTCAGAATTCTGAGATTGTACCCTGAAACCTGTTGCATCCTATATTCTGTGTTATTACTGTCAGAGGTCTGTATCACACAACACCTTAATCTGCCATTAAGCCCTGACTCTCCTGAAACTTATTCTTGAACATAGAGTATCTAAAGTGGATTGAAGATATAAAGAATATGTCAAAGGAAGCTCGAGAATACGATGTAAAATATTATAATGAAATGTGCAAAGATCTGGAGTTAGAAAACCAAAAAGGAAAAAAATGCCCAGCATTTTGACAACTAAAAAGAAATGAGGAAAAAGTTTGAGCCTCAAATTGCAATGTTAAAAATTCCTTAGACAAAATATTGAATGATCCAACAAATATCAAAATAATATAGAAGAAATATATAGCACTAACTGTACCAAAAAGTGTTGGTCAATGTTTAACTTTTCAGGAAGTAGCATATTATAAAGAACTGATGATATCTAAGAAAGAAGTCCAAGCGTCACTAAAGATACTAGTGATAAATAAGGTCCCAGGGATTTACAGAATACCAATTGAGATGTTTCAACAAATGGATAAAGTTCTGGTTATGCTCACTTATCTATATCAAGAAATTTGCATGATAACTACTTGGCAATGGAACTGAAAAAAAAAAAAAAAATTCTTACCTGTTCCCATTCCAAAGACAAGTGATCTAACAAAATACTAAAATTATTGAAAAATATCATAATTACCACATGCAAATAAAATGGTTACAGCATTACATTAAGTGGGAGCTGCAGAAATTCAAGCCAGATTGAGAAGAGGACATGGAATGCTGGGTATCATTTTGAATGGGTCTTGACTGAAAGCAGAGAATACCAGAAAAGTGTTTACCTGTGTCTCTTTGACAATGCAAAGACTGTGTGGACCACAATAAAATTGGACAAAACTGTGTACAATGGTATTTCCAAAACATTTCATTTTGCTCCTATAGAAACTGTACATAGACCCAGAGGCAGTCATTGTAAAATAAATATATAGAGATAAATAAATAAATAAAACAAAGGTATACTTTATGGTTTAAAATCAGGAAGGTTGTGTAGAGGTTATATACTTTAATCATGCTTACTCAATCTGCAAGAAGAGCATATTATCAAAGAAATTGGACTATATGAAGAAGTACGTGGCATCAAGATTAGAGGAAGACTCATTAGTAACCTGTGATATGCAGATGACACAATCTTGCTGGCTGAAAATAGAGAAGACTTGAAGTACTTACTTACTGATGAAAATCAAAGTCTACAGTCTTCAGTATGAATTATACCTCAACATAAATAAAAACACCCTCACAACTGAACCAATAAGAAAAATCATAATCAAGTGAGAAAGATTGAAACTATCTAAGACTTCATTTTCCTAAGATCCATAAACAATGTCCTTGGAAGCAGCAGTCTAGAAATCATATGATGTCTTATTGCATTTAACAAATCTATTGCAAAACAATTCTTTAAAACGTTAAAAAGCAAACATGTCACATTGTGGCCTAAGGTACACTAGACCTAACTATGATATTTTCAGTTTCCACATATACATACAAGATACGAGCGATGAATAAGGAAGACTTAAGAAACACTGATGGTTTTGAATTATTTTGCTGGTGAAGACAATTGAATATACTACCAACTTCCAGAAGAATGAACAAATCTGTGTTGGAATAAATTGGATATAATATCAGGAGGGACCACTCCCTGGAGAAGAAGTCCCTCAATGAGTTGATTGACAGAGTGGCTACAACAATGGATTCAAATGTTACAACAATTGCGTCAAAGATTGCAAGTACAGGTAAGAGTCAGAACTAACCTGACTTCACCTAGCAACAGCTTCCTGTGAAAATGAATGTTACATTTAAGGTATTATACATATTGCTGTTATTGTTGTTAAGTGCCAACAAATTGATACTGGCTCATAGCAACACTGTACAGGGTTTCTAAGGAGCAGTTGGTAAGCTTGAACCACTGACCTTGCAGTTCAAAGTGACCTTGTAGTTCATCACATTAACCCACAGTGCTACACCAAGACTCCAATATTTGTATTGTTGTTGCTGTTGTTATGTGCCATGGAGTCGGTTCCGACTCATAGCGACCCTGTACAGAGTTTCCAAGTCTGTAAATCTTTATGGGAGCAGAAAGCCTCATCTTTCCCCCATGGAATAGCTGGTAGTTTCAAACTGCTGACCTTAAGTTCACAGCCTGATTCGTAACCACTACGCTACCAGAGCCATCAAATCCTATTTGTTTATGAAGTATTTGACACCATGCCATAAAATATTTGTTAACCTGGCTTAATTTATTTTGGAAAGAAACAGTTTTATTGAATGAAAACAGATTCAAAATTTATAAAGAAAGAGTAATGATGCATGTCATTATATAGAATATATAAGGTGTCAGGGATAAAGTTGTGCAGAAATGTGGTGCAATATTCTTTAGCATTAGATTAATGATCCAGAAAAGGAAGGGGAATATATGAATGTTAATAAATTGATAGGTGTATCAAAGAATAGAATAAGCAAAAAAATAAATGGACCTAGAAAGTTTTCAAAAGGAGTGAGAAATACTTTTTTAAATGCAATTCAGTTTGGATAAAATGAAAATTTATATTGCTAGATATATAATCATCTCAGGCAGCAAAATTCAAAGGCGTTTTTCAAAAGTATAACTTAAAGAGAGTTCTGGTTTGGGGCCGGGGAAAGCAGAGACCCATGGTGAAAACTCCTCTGCCAAAACCCCCCAAAAAGCAGAGAAAGAGGGTCTGCAGAAAAACTGCAGAGTTTGGATCTTGTTTAGGGTTCCGGGTGCCAGTCCCCGCACCCATTGAGAAGAAATCTGCCAGTGGAGGCAAAAAACAGTGATTTCTGAATTGACTCAGCCATGGCAGCCAGCAGTCAGAAGTCCTCAGCCAAGCAGAGGCAGTGACCCAGCGCTAGAAGTTCTGGAGTGGTGCATCTGAAGGGAGAACTGTGACCAATTTTTCAACTTTCACTGTTCATTTTTCACGTGTCTCTACTCTTCACCCCAATAATGCCCTCACTGCATAGCCAAGATGCCTTCAGGAGGGCGGGAGCACACCCCCAAATGACTCCAGCTTTGCACATACAGTTTTTCCAACAGTACAGAGAGGAAACTCGAAGGCTGCTTCTTTTGACGTTTTGACCAGGGAAACCAGTCCCATAGTTAACGTAGGAGGGACCCTTTCCAGAGCAAAGGCCAGTGAACAGTGTCAATCACAATCCTATTTTTGTTTTTGATTGGAGGAATTTGAAGAGGAATAACAAAAATTATTGACATTCCAAAACAGGGAGAATCACAGAAGTCCACAAAAGAGATAGTTGAAGAGCTTCTGTAAGGAAAATTTCCTAACATCTTGAAGGACAAGAAGATAAACATTCAAGAAGCTGAAAGAACCCCAGGAAGGATAGACCCCAAAAGAAAATCACCAAGAAATACCATAATCAAGACATCCAAAATCAAATACAAGGAGAGAATCCTAAAACCATACAGGGAAAAGAGAAATGGCACCTAAAAAAGGCAAGCAAATGAGATTAAGCTCTGACTTCTCAGCAGAAATCATGTAGGCAAGAAGGCAATGGGGAGACATATGTTGTTGTTGTTTTTGTTAGGTGACATCAAGTTGGTGACGACTCATAGTGACCTTTTGCACAGCAGAAAGAAACAATGCCCTGTCATGAGTCATCCTCACTATTGTTGTTACACTTGAGCCTATTGATGCTGACATTTGGCCAATCCAACTGGCAGGGGTTTTCCTCTTTTTCTCTGACCCTCCAGCACACATGATATCCTTCTCCAGCGACTGGTCCCTTCTGACAATATGTCAGAAGAAAGAGAGATGAAGTTTAGCCATCTTGGTGTCCAAGGAGCATTCTGGCTGCACTTCTTCCTATACAGATCTGTAGGTTATTGACAGCTCATGACACTTTCAATATTCTCCCCCAGCACCATAACTCAAAGCATCAATTCTTCTACAGTCTTCCTTATTTACTGTCCAACTTTCACATGCATATGAGGTTATTGAAAATACCATGGCTTGGGTCAGTTGTTCCTTAGTCTTCAAGCTGACATCTTTGTTCTTCAACACTTTAAAAATGTCTTGTGCAGCAGATATTCCTAATGAAATACGTTGTTTGATTTTTTGACTGCTGCTTCTGTGAGTGTTGATAAGTGATCCAAGAAGAATGAAGTCCTTGACAACTTCAATCTTTTCTCCTTTGATAAGAATGTTATTCATTGGTCCAGTGGTGAGGATTTTTGTTTTCTTTACATTGAGATGTAATCCATACCAAAGGCTATGGTCTTTGATTATCATCAGTAAATATTTTAAGTTGTCTTCACTTTCAGCAAGCAAGGTTGTATCATCTGCATATCACACGTTGTTATTGAGTCTTCCACAAATCCTGATTCCACGTTTTCTTCATATAACCCAGCTTCATGGGTTATTTGCTCAGCATACAGGTTGAATAAGTATGGTGAAAGAATGCAACCATGCTATACACCTTTATTAATTTTAAACCATCCAGCGTTCCCATGTTCTGTTCGAACAACTGCCTCTTGGTCCAAGTACAGATTCCTCATAAGCACAATTAACTCTTCCGGAAATAAAGTGTACTTATAAAGTACTCATACTTCACAATATTTTCCACAGCTTGTCATGATCCACACAATTGAAAGTCTTTGTGTAATCAATAAAGCACAGGTAAGCATCTTTCTGATATTGTCTGCTTTCAGCCAAGATCCATCAGACATCAGCAATGATACCCCTTGTTACATGGCCTCTTCTGAATCCATCTTGAACCTCTGGAAGTTCTCTTTTAATGTAATTCTTGTAGTCATTTCTGTATTACCGTTAGTAAAACTTTACTCACATCAGATACCATACAGATTGTCCAATGATTTCCTCGTTCCATTGGGCCGCCTCTTCTTTAGAATGGGCAGATATAAGGATCTCTTCCCATCAGTCGTCTAGATAGTTGTCCTCCAAATTTCTTGGCATAGATGAGTGAGTGCCTCCTTTGCTGCATCACTTTCTTGAAATATTTCAATTTTTATTCCAACAACACTTGTTGCCTTGTTCTTTGCAAATTCCTTCAATGCACAATGGATTTCTTCCCTCAGTATCATTGGCTCTTGATCATAGGCTACCTCTTAAAATGGGTGAACAGCAGCCATTTCTTTTTGGTACAGTGACTCTGTGTATTCTTTCCATCTTCTCTTGATGCCCACAGAATCTTTCAATAACACAAATCAAAGCTTGAATTTTGTCTTCAGTTCCTCCAGCTTGAGAAACGCTAAGCATGTTCTTCCTTTTTGGTTTTCTGATTCCAGATCTTTGCACATTTTGTTGTAATATTTGGCTTTATCTTTTCAAGTTGATTTTTGAAATTTTCTGTTCAGTTCTTTGACCTCCTCATTTCATCCATTTGCTTTGGCACCTCTATGCTGGAGAGCAAGTTTCAGCGTCTCTTCTGACATCCATTTTGACCTTTTCCTTCTTTCTTGTCTTCTTAATGACTTTTTGCTTTCTTCATGTATGATGTTCTCGATGTCATCCCACAACTCTTCTGGTCATCAATCTTTAGCGTTTAATGTATCAAATCTGTTCTTCAAATGATCTCTAAATTCAGGTGGGATATATTCACTGTCATATTTAGGTTCTCATGGATTTGTTTTCATTTTCTTCAGCTTCAGTTTGAATTTGCATATGAGCAATTGATGGTCTATTCCACAGTCTGCCCCTGGACTTGTTTTGGCAAATGATATGGAGCTTTTCCATCTTCTCTTTCCACAGATGTAGTCAATTTGATTTCTATGTGTTCCATCTGGTGAGGTCCATGTGTATAGTCATCTGTTGTGTTGTCTAAAAAAGGTATTTGAAATAAACAAATCATTGATTTTGTAGAATTCTATCATGCAATCTCCAACGTAATTTCTTTCACCAAGGCCATATTTTACAACTACCAATCCTTCTTCATTTCCAACTTTTTCATTCCAATCACCAGTAATGACCAATACATTTTGATTGCATGTTTGATCAATTCCAGACTGAAAAAGTTGGTATAATTCTTCTATTTCATCCTCACTGGCTTTAGTGGTTAGTGCATAAATTTGAATACTAATGGTATTAACTGGTCTTCCCTTTAGGATAATGGATATTATCCTATCACAGACAGTGTTGTATCTCATGACTGATCTGAATTAGTTCTCTTTGATGAAGAATGCAACACCATTCCTCTTTAATTTGTCATTCCCAGCATAGTAAACCATGTGGTTGTCAGATTCAAAATGGTCAATACCAGTCCATTTCAGCTCACTAATGCCTAAGGTATCAACATTTATGCATTCCATTTCATTTTTTACAACTTCCAATTTTCCCAGATTCATAATTTGTACATTTCATGTTCCAAATTTCAATGGATATTTACATCTGTTTCTCTTCATTTTGAGTTGTTCCCCATCAGCAATGAAGGTCTTGCAGGCTTTTCTCCCATGAGCTTTACTCCATTAGCACCATCACAGTCCACTGTACTGTGAGGAGGCAACTCTTCCCCAGTTTTATTTTGAGTGCCTTCCAACCTGAGGGACTCATTATCCAGTACTATATTTAATAACATTTCCCTGTTATTCGTAAGGTTTTCAGTGACCAAATATTCGGGAATACCTTATCACTCCTTCTTTCTAGTCTCTCTTCATCTGGAAGCTTATCTGAAACCTGTCCACTATGGGTGACCCTGCTGGTATTTAAAATACCAGTGGCATAGCTTCAATGAGACATATATAAAATCTTAAAAGAAAATAAACTACCAACTAAGTATCATCTATCTAGCAAAACTGTCAATCAAATATGATGGTGCCATCAAAACATTCCAGGATAAACAGAAGCTAAGAAATTTTGTTAAAGCCATTCTAGCACTTCAAAATATTGTAAAGGGAGTTGGAATGAAAACCAGCAAGAACAGTCAACAATCAGAGATTGACAAAAGTGTCAACACCACCTGGAACTTGATCAAAGGATAACAGAGTTCAGAATGGGACAAAATTACAGCAATGAATTCAGAGGACCTGTTAGCCCAACCAAAGTTCAAAATATTAACAGTATCAAAGTAGGGAAAATTGTAAGGACATAGATGCAGGTTGTGAGGAGGTCGAGTGTGCTGCCTGCAAGAGACACACCTTACGTACAAAGACAAAAGCAGACTAAAAGTTAAAGGATGGGAAAAAATACATACCAAGCTAGCAGCAATAAAAAACAAGCAGGAGTGGCTATACTAATCTCTGATAAAATAAACTTTAAGGCAAAAACCAGCATAAGAGATAAAGGACACTATCTCATGATTAAAGGGTCAATTGAGCAAGATGACATAACAATAATCAACATCTACACTCTGGTAGCGTAGTGGTTACGAATCGGGCTGTGAACCTTAAGGTCAGTGGTTCAAAACTACCAGCTGCTCCGTGGGAGAAAGATGAGGCTTTCTACTCCCGTAAAGATTTACACCCTCGGAAACCCTATACAGGGTCGCTATGGGTCGGAACCGACTCGATGGCACATAACAACAACAACAACAAGATATATATAGCAAACCCTACTAGAATTGAAGAAAGCAATAGATAAATCTACAATAACATTGGTGATTTTATTATGCCACTTTTGAAAAAGGGTAGCACAACCAGAAAGAAACTCGACAACCCTACAGAAGAACTATACAGCACAATCAATCATTCAACCCCCAAACAGCACAATATACATTTTTTTTTTTCCAGTGCTAAAAGGACATTCTCCAGAATTGACCATGTGTTGGGTCACAAAGCAAGTCTCCATAAATTTACAAGCATCAAAATACTACAAAGCATCTTTTCAGAACCACAATGCCATAAAATTAGAAATCAACAATAAGAAGACCAAGGAAATAAAGTTTAATACATAGAGACTGAATAACACCTGCTGAAGAGTGACTGGATAATAGAAGAAATTAAATGTGAATTCAGAAAGTTATTAGAAAAAAATGAGAACGAAAACACAACATACCAAAATCTTTGGGACACTGTGAAAGCAGTGCTGAAAGGACAATTTATTGAGCTAAATATGGCAATCCAAAGAGAAGAAAGAACCAAAATTAACACATTAACACAGCATCTCCAACAATTAGAAACAGACCAACAGAGGGAACCTACAGTCACCGAGAGAAAAGAAATAATATAGACCACAGCACAAATAAATGCTGTAGAAAACAAAACTATCAAAAAAAATCAACAGGACAAGAAACTGGTTCTTTGAAAGGATTAATAAAATGGTCAAACCATTGGCAAACCTAACAAAAGAAAAGAGGGAGAAGACACAAATAACACTCATTATAAACCACATGGACAATGTCGCAATGAAGTCAAAGGAAATCAAAAGGATAATAACAGAATACTATGAAGAGATGTACTCCAACAAATTTGCAAACTTAGAAGAGACGGATACATTTTTAGAAAAACACGGCCTACCTAAACACACAGAGTGAAGTAGAAGACTTGAACAGTCCAATAACAATAGAAAAAAATTGATCAGGTCATTAAAGAACTCCCAACCAAAAGAAGTCCAAGTCCAGATGGCTTCACTGGTGAGGTCTACCAGACATTCAGGGAAGAGTTATCAAAGATTCTATTCAAATTATTCCAGAATATAGAGGATGGAAAACTCCCTAATACATTTTATGAAGCAAGGATAACCCTCATACTAAAACCAGGAAAGGACATCACTAAGAAACAAAATTAGAGACAAATATCCCTCATGAACATAGATGCAAAAATTCTTAAAAACCATCCTAGCCAACAGAATCCAGCAGCACATCAAATATATATAAATATATATATATACATCGTGATCAAGTGGGATTCATATCAAGGATGCAAGGATGGTTCAACATCAGAAAAACAACCAATGTAATTCACCATATAAAAAAGAAAATAACACATAATCATATCGATTGATACAGAAAAGGCATTTAAAAAAGTCCAACATCCATTCCTTATAAAAACATTAAACAAAGTAGGAACTGAAAGAAACTTCCTCAGCATAACCAAAAGCTTATATACAAAAGCAACAGCTACATTGCTATCAATGGAGATAAATGAAAGCTTTCCCTCTGCTAACAGGAACTAGACAAGGATGCCCTCTGTCACCATTCCTATTCAATATTGTGCTCAAGGTCTTAGCCAGAGCTATATGGCAAGATAGGGAAATCAAGGGCATCCAAACTTGCAAAGAGGAAGTAAACTTCTCTCTACTTGCAGACGATATGATCCTACATATTAGAAAACTCCAAAAACTCAGGAGAATTAGATACTAGACCTCACTGGAGGATTCAGCAAAATGACAGGGTATAAGATCAACATACAAAAATCAGTTGGATTCCTTTATACCAATGACAGTGCTAAAAGGACATTTAAATAGCCACCCAAAGGATGAAATATCTAGGAATAAATGTAACCAGATTAACAAAGGACCTATACAAAGAAAACTACAGAACACTACTACAAGAAACCAAAAGAGACTTACAAAAATGGAGGAATATGTCATGCTCCTGGATAGGAAGACTTGACATCGTAAAAATGTCAATATTGCCCCAAACAATTTACACATATAATGCAATCCCAATCCAGATTCCAATGACATTCTTCAAATTATCATTTATATGATAATTTATATCATTTATATGATATAAACAGTTCTTAAGCAAAGAACTGCTTAAGAAGAAGAACAGTGTGGGAAGCCTCTCACTCACTGATTTCAAAATTTACTACATGGCTACAGTGGTCACAACAGCCTGGTATTGGTACAATGAAAGATGTATTGATGAATGGAACAGAATTGAGAGTCCAGAAATTAACACATCCACATACAGCCAACTGATTTTTTACAAAGTTCCTTAAGTATATTAAATGGAGAGGTGATGGTCTCTTCAACAGATGGTGCTGGCAAAATTGGAAAATGATATGCAAAAGACTGAAACAAGACCTTTACCTCATGCCTTATACAAAAATCAACTCAGCATGGATTAAAGACCTAAATGTGAATCCCAGAATTACAAAGGTCATCAATGAAAAAATTGGAACAAATGTGAGAGCTTTAATACAGGGCATATACACACTACTAAATATTTTGAAAGTTACAAAACCCAACATAGACAAAATAGATTAATGGGACATACTAAAAATTAAAAACTTATGTGCATCAAAAGACTTCATCAAAAAAGTAAAAAGAGAGCCCACAGAATGGGAAAAAATCTTTTGAAATGACACATCAGACAAGGGACTAATTTCCAAAATATATAGGAACCTACAACATCTCTACAAGGGCAAATAACCCAATTAAAAAATGGGCATTGGACATGAATAGACACTTCACTAAGGAGGAGATCCGGCAGCCAACCAACATATGAAGAAATGTTTACAATCACTACCAATTAGAGAGATGCAAATCAAAACAACAATGAGATATCATCTCAAACCAGCAATAATAGCAAAGATCAAAAAAATAGAGGACAGTAAGTGTTGGTGAGGATGTGGAGAGACTGGGATCCTCCTACATTGCTGGTGGGATTGCAAAATGGCCCAACCATTCAGGAAAACAATATGGTGCTTCCTCAGAAAGGTGGAAATAGAAATACCTTATAATCCAGCAATTCCTCTACTTAGTATTTATCCACAAGAAATAGGAGCCATAAAACAAGTATATATATATATGCACACCAATGTTCATAGCATCAATATTTACAATATAGAAAATATGGAGACAGCCTAAGTGCCCATCTATGGAAGAATGGATAAACAAACTTTGGTACATACACACAATGGAATTCTATGCTACCCTGAAGAATAACAAGGAAGCAGCAAGCAACCGCATAACATTGATGAAACTTGAGGACATTATGCTGAGAGAAATCAATCAGTCACAAAAGCATAAATACAACATAGAGCCATTACTGTAAAAGATTAAGAAAAAGAACCCACACTGAAAGGGGGAAAAAAATCTTTCATTTTTTTATTACTATTATTATCATTTACTTATTTTTTTGTTGGTTACTGGGGTGTATTGGGTGGAGTGAGGGGGAGATAGGGGAAGGTGGAGCGAAGGGTAGGGAATAGGCACAGGACAGTGGGACACAGGGTATGGAATAGACATAGGATAACATGGTGCTGGGGGGCAATACACTAAAAGGGGAAGGGGAAAGGCAGATGGACAATAGCTAGGCATGTTTATATGGGCTAAATGGGACAGAAATAAATAACAATCTAAGCACAAACATGGAATAACAGGGCTTGTGGATACAAAGATTGAGGCATGGTTTGAATGGGTAAAAGTTGGGAAATGATGTTAAGATGCATGGCTGTCTGTTGAATCTTGCTTTCCCTTGCCTACTATTGTAAAATAGAAACTTGAAGGGGGAGAGAGAGGAATAGCCAGAAACATCACCAGAGAATGCTTGTAAGTATGTCTTCAGCCAATAACCATTTGGAATAACTAAAATGAGGATAGAACTTGCCCAGTGATGGAGGCTCCCTGCAGAGCCTTTGCATTGCACAAGACCATAGGTGGAATCCTGATCATTATTCAGAATCTTCTGAGGTCTGACATTCCCACATGAAAGGACAAGCAGACCAGGCTGGAGCAGCTAGAAGAACAGAAGGTACTTCTTGAAAGAAAGACAAGCAGGAAAAACAACAACAACACAACAACAACAGCAGTCCAATTGACTACTATAAGAACAAATAAGTTGTTCCCCAGGGAGCCATAAAGGCAAGTGGTAAGCTTCCCTCAAGGCAAACCCCTTTCCAAGATTGAAACTCAAATAGAATACAGTAGCAGACATATGGTCCTGCTGCTGACCATGTTGGTCACTGATAAGGGTAAGAGGGGGAAAACAGCAATGAAGTTATAAACTAAGTCCTACCACATTCAATTATTGTTGTTGTTGTTAGGTGCCATCAAGTCAGTGCCGAATCATAGCGACCTTATGCACAGCAGAAAGAAACACTGCCCGATTCTGGGCCAACTTCATTATTGTTGCCACACTTGAGCCCACTGATGCTGTCACTTAGCCAATCCATCTCACTGGGGGTCTTCCTCTTTTTCTCTGACCCTCCACCTTACCAAATATGATATTCTTCTCCAATGACTCCAATGTCCCTCCTGACAATATGTCCGAAGTATGAGAGATGAAGTTTGGCCATCCTGGATGCCAAGGAGCACTCTGGCTGCACTTCTTCCAACACAGATCTGTTGGTTTATTGGCAGCCCATGGCACTTTCAATATTCTCCTCCAACACCATAAATCAAAAGCATCAATTCTTCTATGGTCCTCCTTATTCACTGCCCTTATTGAAAATACCATGGTCAGGCGCACCTTAATCCTCAAGATTTTATACAGCAGATTTGCCTAAAAAAAATATTTCATTTGATTTCTTGACTTTGGCTTCACTGAATGTTGACAGTTGATTCAAGAAGAATGAAGACTTTGACAACTTCAATCCTTTCTTTGTTGATAAGAATGTTATTTATTGGTCCAGCGATGAAGATTTTTGTTTTCTTTACATTGTGATGCAATCCATACTGAAGGCTGTTGTCTTTAATCATCATCAGTAAATATTTTAAGTCCTCTTCATTTTCAGCAAGCAAGGCTGTATCATCTGTATATTTCAGGTTGCTAATGAGTCTTCCCCCAGTCCTGATGCCACGTTTTTCTTCATATAACCCAGCTCCTAGGATTATTTGCTCAGCATAAAGGCTGAATAAGTATGGTGAAAGAATACAACCCTGTCAATAGACTTCTGTTAACCTGGATTGAAACCTGGTTAATGAGCAGTGTGATGAGACTTGGGGACTCCTGGTCCAGGTGCAGGGACATGACCCCAGAGGAATAAAATGGAGTGTGAAGCATCCAGCTGATATAAAATGAGGGGGATGCACAAGAACACCCACACTTGTAGATAGTACCCATTTGACCTGGCATCAATGGCTGGATGATCAGAACATGACTAGAAGAAGAAAGAAGTGGGGGGAAAAGAGTAACCCACTATAAGTGGATGATCTTGACCTATGCTTGTAGATGCAGTCTGACAAAGGAGCAGACAGATCTCTACAGTGAGGATCATTCCCACCCCCTTGGTACATAGGGTCGACAGGGATGGGGAACTTAGATATTGGCTACCCAAAATGGGCAGACTACAAAGGCAAGAAGTGACTGGCATACAAGCTTTCAACCTAGCTCCAGAGGATGCAAGGAAAGGTAGAACCTCCACTGAATTTTTTTTCAATCTGTCTTGATGGGGTTAATAAAAGGTGAGGGGGGAAGGACAAAAACAAAACAAACAAACAAACAAAAAAACAAGTGGGGGGGCTGCAGGTATTGAATGTTTGGTCATTGTGTTTTGGAAATTTATGATGCATTTAAGTTTTCATTGAAAGAATCAGATTGATGGGGGGGGGAGTATAAATTAAAATTTAACAGCTTTATAGGAAAACCTGATATAGAGAAGATAATTATGCATTTGTCAGTGTTTTTAGATTTCATCTCTTAACTGCCAAAATTTAAGATCTTAAGATCTTAAATAATTTATATATTTAGTGTTTTTAGATATTAACTGTGAAAATGCAACTTAATTCCATTGGCTTATTTGTTCTAGAGCATTCTAGATCACACATGCTTATTGCTATTCCTATTTAATCAACATGAGTTCATCTGGATATGTAACAAAATAAAGAAAGCACTATATATTCCTTTATTCTATATTCACTCATAATTAGTGTTTTTATACTGGACAGGATGTACTGGTGTGGCACTGTGGGTTAATGCACTGGATACCACAGTTGTTTGAACTGTAAGGTCAGCAGTTCAAGCTCACCAGCTGCTCCTTGGAAACCTTATACAGGGTTACTATGGATTGAAACCAACTCGATAGCACTTAACAACAACAACAACAACATACTGAACAAGAAAATCTTGTAGTGTAGTGGGTTATGGGTTAGGCTATTAATCACATGGTAAGCAGTTCGAATTTACCAGCCACTCCTTATAAGAAAGATGGAGCTTTCTGCTCTCATTAAGATTTACATCCTTGGAAACCATATATATGGTTGCTATGAGTCAGAACTGACTCCACAGCACATAGCCACCAGCATCACTACCATATTGGACAGAACTTCTTTTAATTTTTAAACGTATTTTTGGCATGTCATAGCACTTTTTCTACAACCTGGCCTAATACTTTACAGATCATTTTCAACTTTACTGGAAAAAAGGTATAAATTCAATGATTCAAATTCACAAAACATTTCACAAACCATGGTAAATTTCCATTTGTAAAACTGTTATAATTGGATTCATTTTAGTATTAAGTATTCTTCACTATATGTTCTTATATAAATGTATATATCAAATAGCTTTGTGATCCTAATATTTATAGAAATACTGGCATTGAATAATGGGGGAGAGGAGATTAGCCAGTTTCTTTGTGACAGAATTTATCAGAGCCTTTGATTGTTAATGCCTACAGTTGGTTTTTAGATTTCATTTTGAACCTCAATGCTTGCAAACATATTTAACTGAAACATTGCTTTGTAAGTATATTTAAAATGAAACAAAAACACTAGAGGACTTCAAAAGGTTCATGGACATTTTCTGTTATCTCTTAATTTAACTTTCCATGAGTTTTTGAAGCATCCTCACATGAGGAGAAAACACATAAAAAACACCATAAATATATATCTCAATTAATTTGCACAAAAAGGACATACTTATAAATAGAATCAGATAAAAAAACATAGCATTTTGAATAACTTAGAAACCCCTCATATGTCCACTTTAATTCATTTCCCTTCCCATCATTTTGATATAAAACAACTTAGATTATTTTTGTCAATTTTTTAATCTAAAAATATTAACTCATATGGAATGCTCTTCTTTGTGGGTGACAATTTGTAAACTTTTTCTTTTTCTGGACCAAGCATTTTAATTTTGGATTTTCATAGGGTCACATGTTGAGTTCTGGTGTGACCCTGTGGGTAAATG
The DNA here is from genome assembly GCF_000296735.1 of Chrysochloris asiatica. Taxonomy (NCBI): domain Eukaryota; kingdom Metazoa; phylum Chordata; class Mammalia; order Afrosoricida; family Chrysochloridae; genus Chrysochloris; species Chrysochloris asiatica. The sequence continues at coordinate 578,234 of NW_006409045.1, read as the reverse complement.
CACTGGTCTGTAAAGTGTATTTGAATGGCAAGGTTGATGGCTCAAACTCACCAGTAGCTCCTTGGAAACCCTATACAGGATTGCTATGAGTTTAAATTGACTCGATGTCACTTAACAACAGCAACAATATAGTGCCACATGCAGTTATAAGAAATAGTACAGAGAAAGCATGTATACCCTTCACCTAGTTTCCCCAATGGTCAATGTTTGCATAGCAATATTTCAAAATCCTAAGTGTTAAATTAACATTGATCCAATCTGCCAGCTCTATTCATGCACTTAGTAGTATGTGGGAATATTTGGTTTTATGAAATTATATGTTCGTTAATGTAACCCCATCATAGTCAAGATATAGAACATTTCCAGAAACTCAAGGATCCTTAAAGTCATGAAATTCCTTTGATATACCCATCTCCTATTGGATTTCTTAATACTCTCATTCTTATCCCTAATCACTGAGAACTTCTAATCTATTAGTAATCTCTAATTTAACCATTTCAAGAATGTTATATAAATAAAATTATATAGCATATAACTCATTTTTCACTAATTTCACTTTTTCATTCAGCATAATTGCCTGAGATTCAATTTGAGATCCAATCCAAATTGTTTTGTGTATTGGTAGTTTGTTCCTTTTGATTGGTGAATAGCATTGCACAGAATGGTTACTATACAGTTTATTTAGCAATTCACCCAATGAAAGACATTTAGGATTTTCCAACATTGGGGTATTATTAATAAAGGTATTATGATCATTCATGCACTTGTTTTTGTGTGCACATAAATTTTTATTTCTGTAAAATACAGCGTAGTGGTTACGAATCGGGCTGCGCACCACAAGGTCAGCTGTTTGAAACTACCAACTGTTCCGGAGGAAAAAGATGAGGTTCTCAGCTCACATAAAGATTTACAGCCTCGGAAACCCTGTGCAGGGTCACTATGAGTTGGAATCAACCCCACGACACATAACCAAAATGCATGTTCAGAGTTCAATGCCTAATTGAAGTTTCCCAGTGGTCAACTAGGGAAAGTTCAATTGGGAATTGAACTGCAAACAATTATTTTAATACTTAGTATTTCCTTTTCCCCTTCCTCTCCCCTTTTCTCCCTCTCTCTTTTTTCTAACACCTCTCCCTCTATGCCAGCGCTTTGAAGATTAAGATGTACCTGTCTCAGGCTATGGTTTTTCAATTGCTTCCTATGCACATGAAGTCCTGATGTGGCACTGTAGGCTAACCATTGGACTTCTAACCACATGGTCAGTGGTTCAAATTTA